>NC_044366.1:24427003-24727003 GCF_007364275.1 Archocentrus centrarchus | reverse complement strand
ACATAAACAACATGAAAGCGTGGCTCCATCCTGCCTTGTATCATCAGTTCAGGCTGCTGGTGGTGTAATGGTGTGGGGGGTGTGTTCTTAAGGTCCCGTAGTACCAACTGAGCATCCCTTTGTGACCACAGTGTACCCATCTTCTGATAGCTGCTTCCAGCAGGATCACATGCCGCATCACAAAGCTCAGATCATCTGAAACTGGTTTCTGGAACATGACAGTGAGTTCACTGCACTCATATGGCCTCCGCAGTCACCAGAGAACAATAGAGCACCTTTGGGATGTGGTGGAACACGAGATTCACATCATGGATGTGCAGCTGACAAATCTGCAACAACTGTGTGATCTTATCATGTCAATATGGATCAAAATCTCTGAGGAATGATCCAATCACCTTGTTAAATCTGTGTCACAAAGAATAAAGGCAGTTCTGAAGACAAAAGTAGGTCTAACACTGTATAAACCAGGTGTAACTAATAAAGTGTCCAGTGAGTATCTGTTCATTTTGAGAGCTTCTTTTTGTTCTTCTCTTGTTTCACTATGTATTACATCCTTTTACTTTTGTAAAATGTATCAATGTGTTGTATTTTGTGGGCTTTAAGAAAAAAAATGAAAATATTAGAAAGAAAATTAACCACTGAATGTATTTTTAAGCGCCTTGAGGCAACTGTTTATGATTTGCTGCTATATAAATAAAACTGAAATGAATTTTTGAAAGCCTTAGTTGCATAAAAGTGCATTATTTCCTTCTGAATTGTAGAATGAAAGTTAAAAACAAAAAAAAAGTGGTATAAAATGTTACTTCACTACATCATGTAAGTACTTAAGTTATCTGATAGAAAAATAATTCTAAGACAACCACAACTAAAAAGTTAACTTCACATGCTTTACAAAAAAAAGATGTAAAATATCTGAATATAAACTAGTATGCAAGATGGTGGGCTAGTACAATCTCCTACCCTTGAAAAATACAGCAATAGATGAGCTACAAACAGACAGGCAAACAAAAGTTTATTACAAACTGATTTGTTTCAACCACTTCACAAACATTTGGCAACAAATATATTAGTTGGGTTTTTGCTGGCTTACTTTAAATATACAGTGCATAACCCTAAGCTAACCCGAGGCAAGACAACAAAAGTATTGTCATCTAGGAGGTTATGCAATCTGGGAAAATACAAATACAAAGCTGAGAGTTGATGTTCTGAGTCAGCCAGCGAACAAACACTTATGTCAAACTTTTCTTGGTTACACATAAAACTGGGTGTAACTGTGACAAGCACTTAGGTATGCTAACAATCATACAGTCTCCATAACAGCCGCCATCTCCTTGAACTGTTTGTGAAAGTTCTGCAGAGAGAAGGAGGAGAGAAAAAAGTAAATAAATAAAAGAATCAGGTCATAAATAAATAACACCACCAATACTGTATTCACATGAAAAAAAAAATACAAACCTGGAACTGCGGGACGGTCATCTCAAAAGACCTCTGGCAGATCTGTCCTGAAGGCTCAACAATCTTCAGCAGCACACACACATATGGGGAGCTGAGAGATCGACAGGTGTCTGAGCTCACTGCCATGCCCAGTTTCCACTGCATGTCCACTAACTAGAGCAAAACAAGCAAGTTACATCACCTTTGACAGAGGAGAGGAAAAAAAAAAAAAAAAAACAAGTTCTATGTTCAGGATGGTCAGGATATATTTTAAAACCAGAGTGCTTTACTGCATTAAACTTAGACAAACCTGACTGATGCTAAGCATGGCCTGGGCCTCCTGCTGAGAGTGGACCAATGCACCATGTTCACTCCACAACCTGTGCAACACCTGAAGGGAAGCTTTGGACCACTTGTTAGAGCCTTCTTCCAGCTTTGACACAAGTTCATCCGCAGAGCTGTTGCTCCTCCCAGCTGACCTGGCAACAGAAACCACTACTATCACACCTAGCAGCAGAACAGCATGCTTCTTTATGTATGATTTGGTCTTGATGATGAACTAAATAAGAAATAAGTGTGAACCAATGATAGAAACAGTTGTCATATTCACAAAATCTATTCAGATCTTTATACCGGAATGTTAGCAAGAGAAATCGGATAATGTCCTGCAGAGCTTCATGATCAAATCTCACTTCGGCTCGCTGAAATCTCTGCCCACAAGAAAAACAAAAAAAAAAAAGGGTCTTGAAAGAGGAATTTGGTAAGAAAGGTTATTATGAGTTACAAATATTCCAAAGAAAGGGTGGCTTACATCAGAAATTTCAGCTGAATCTACTCCTCTCCTCTGCCCTTGAAGATAAGTCAGTATGTGCTGACACTGTGGAGATTATATGATTAGCTATCACAACTACAGCAGAACCGCTACAGCTACACCACATCCTATGTGACTTGTGCACGGCAGTTGCTAATAGCCGCGACATGAATGCTATTTTGGTCGACAACAACATCCTCCTGTAGCAAGTCATAAAAGCAGCGTTTCAGAGTTGCACAACACTTTTGAGTTACTGCAATTTCCTAAATCCAGTCTGACAAAAATAAATAAATAAGCTTTCAGAGTATTTGAATTCAAGTGGTCAAAGAGAACTAGACTCCTGCATTAACTCCAAGCTCTGCTTTCAGGCTTCAGATAACTAGCCCGTGACAATGAGTTTGCTCTTTTTGGGACCAGTTCTCTGTAGTGAAACAGTGAGCACCAAAGGGAATGAAAAGATTCACATCCCGCATAAACCCAGAAGTCACCAATCCCATATTTTAGTCTATACAAGGCACAAGCACATGGTCAGCACAAAAGGAAGAGCTGCAGGAGGAGGGCTGTCTATTTTCTACAGATCTGCCAGCTGTAGCTTTAAATATTATCAAAGTCTGCTTCTATGCTTAGCTGCAGCTTTTTCCCACCTGTGTAGGGACATACACGACCAAAGACAGATACACTCACCGCTTCTGCTAACAGATCTGGAGAAAGCCTGCATATGTTGTCAACAACTTTGTTGACGCCTGAAATACAGAAGTGAAACAATTTATCACAAGGCTTTCCTGCTTTTTTTTTTTTTTTTTTTAATAATGCATGCACAGGCATCATGGGAGTCTGATCATAGTAATTATGGCTTCTTGTTGCTTTTTCTTTTTTCTCCCTCCAAGAGCAGGCAACCACAACTGCAACAGCATGGTGATATAAATTATTAGCGCATGTACAGACATAATAATACTTGTAATGTTAACTAAGGCAAGGGGGAAGGACTGTATGGCTTTTAAATTATATTTTGTGTTTACTAAAGAGCTGAATACACCTGTGATCTGTATTTAGGCTAACGTGGCCAACAATAAAAAGGGGTTGTGGGCTTTTTTTGAGCGTTCGGCGTGAGAGACTGAGGTCTGGTTAGTTTTCAGTGTATGGTTTTTAGGTCAAATGGGGAAAAGACAGCAACAGGAAGTCTCCGTGGTCAGACACCGTGCTAAGCTAATGCTCTGGAGCAGCTAAATTAGCATATTCTGTCTGGGTAAAAACCTAGTATGTTCATCTTACTTTCCAATTATACTACAATTTACTGAATTCGAGTAAGCGAACCCACCATATGTCTCCTCTCCAGCCGGCATCCTCTCTCTGTCAGGCTGTGGGTTTGACCACAGTAGCGCTGCAATCAAATTAGCTACTTTCTCGCTGAATCTGACCACTTGTCAGATTCGTTAAGCGATTTTAGAGAACATGTACCGTTATTATTATTATATTTTAAAAAGTGTTAGTTACAAATAAAGCGGATTCTTAGCGAAACTAACCAACTTGTGTGTTAGGAAAAAGAATAACAGGAAAAAGTCGGCGATGGGCTTCTTCTTTGGTGTTTATTTTCGTATTGGCAAACCATTGAAAATGGTGCACACCGCCATCTGCTGAAAGCAGGGATTTTTCTTCTAGCTTTGGACAGAAACTCCAAATTGTCAGGATATTATTTGGGGAAATCATTGTATTCATGTTATTTCTCATCGTAAACAATTGACTTTAAGTGAACTAGATAGGTGGTGAAAACGCAATCAAACAGGTGACTGGTTGTAGTTTACAGTTCTGCAAGTCGAGTGAGATGAATTATGTATTTTACAATAAGGTATAGTACAAACCTTATTGGAAATAAGAATATAGTTTATGTTTCCATAACAGATGTCACTTATCCTCTTTACTGTCCTGCAAAATAGCCTATTAAAAACATGTTTGATATTTTGTCGTGAACTGCACAACCTAAGAAATATCCCATTGGCTTCAGTAATATTCTATGAGGCATTCGAGTTTAGCAGTCAAGAGTTAATTCAGTCATTTAGGTACAAGTCTTTTTGCAGTTTTATAGGGTTTTAAAAGGGTACCAGTCTCTTGGCCTCACAGGTTTCATTGGTATGTAAGTTGTCAGAGTATTTCTACTGAAATGCATTAAAATACAGTACTGTGCAAAAGTCTTGAGCCACCCCTCATTTATTTATATTTTGCTGGGGAAAGAGGTGCACTGATTTATTGAAACATGTGCAAACATACATGTATATATGACAAAAAGAGAGTTTGTAACTCTAAAGAGTTTGAAAATCAACATTTAGTATGACCACCTTTATTCTTCTGCACATCCTGAACTCTCTCAGGCAGTTTTCTTCTAAATTGTTTAAGTAGTCTGCAGGAATAGTTCTTCCGGCTTAGTTCTTCAGATGCTTACTAGATAGTATTGTATGGTGGATCAAAATATGATACTGCATTCATAATTCCATCAGTTTTGACAAGATCTCCAACACCACTGCAGCCCCAAACCATGACAGAGCCGCTGCCATGTTTTACATTAGATTCGATTTTACAGATTGTTTTACAGCTGTAGACACTTACTGTTGTACGTCCCTCCTGACCTCCTCTGTACATATTGATGGCAAAACTGCTAAAATTTCAAATTTGGATTTATTACTCATCAGACCTGTTGCCACGGATTTTCAGTCCAGTTCTGATATAATTTCATACACCTCAGTCTTTTCTCTCAACTCTTTCTCCCAGTTTCTTGACAGCCACCCTTCCACTGACACCATTACTGATGAGCCTCCAGTGAACAGTAGATGGCTCAACTGAAGAGCCAGGTGCATCTCTCAGGTCCTGTTTCAGGTCTTGCTTTTTTTTTTTCTTAACATGATTTGCAGATACTATCCATCTGCTGTAGACAAATCTACTTAAGTGACTTAACAGAAACATAACTCTGAAAATGGTGAGACAAAAGGACTGGACTGAATGTTAGTGAAAAGCAGCCAATGTCCAAAGACAAACTTTGAAAGACCTTCAGAAAGCCTGGAGAACTATTGTTTAAGAGCACTTTTTAAAATTACAGGGAAGTTTAGCTTCTTGGAAGCAAAATATTAAGAAATAAGTGGTGGCTCAAGACTTTTGCAGAGTACTGTATTTCTTAGTTACAATATCAATAAATCAAGGAGAGAAGATCAAAGCTACAACAGGCCAAAGTCTCACACACTCACTAGTCTAATCATGTTGTCTTGATGATTTGCTGCTACAGTCTCTGATTTATTGATCCCCTTCAGTTCAGAAAGTCTCATCTGCAGTCGTGAGGCCTGTAGACAGCTGTTTTTTAATCCCTGTTCAGATATATGAAGACCATATAAAGGTTGAGAGAAACAAAAAATATCAGACAAAATCCAAGCCGGCTGAGCTTAACAATGTTTGATGTTATTGCCTAGTATTTGTTATTGGCTAATAACTTTACACACACACACACACACACACACACACACACACACACACACACACACACACACACACACACACACACATATATATAAATTCTATGATTACTGAATAAAGTCTCGTCAAAAAGTCTCAAAAATAAGGTATGAACATTATATCTCATCCCAATTATAACTACACTTATAAAACTTAAGCTCAGTATTTATTTTTGTTACATTCACTGTTGTTTAATTTAGTGCTTGAAATCATGGACAACATCGCCACCTACTGGTTAAAATTTCTGTGAACTTTTTCATTGATTTGATTGAGTGTTTTATTGTTATTATTTACGCAAAATAATTTTTTTAATGGTTAGAAAAACCAAGGTATATTAAACCAAGCACCTAGGCATGCAGACTGCTTCTACAAACATTTGTGAAAGAAAAGGCTGCTCTCAAGAGCTCAGTGAATTCCAGTGTGTTACTGTGATAGGATGCCACCTGTGCAGTTCAGTCATGAAAATTCCTCACTACTAAATATTCCACAGTCAACTGTTAGTGGTATTTTAACAAAGTGGAAGCAATTGGATGACAGAATGACAATGACAGAAACTCAGCCACAAAGGGGTAGGCCACGTAAAATCAGAGCGGGGTCAGCAGATGATGAGGCGTATAGTAAACAGAGGTCACCAGTGGTCAATCACTACAGACCTCCAAACTTCATGTGGCCTTCAGATTGGCTCAAGAACAGTGTGTATAGAGCTTCATGGAATGGGTTTCCATAGCCGAGCAGCTGCATCCAAGCCTTGCATTACCAAACACAATGCAGTTGATGCAGTGGTGTAAAACACACCACCACTGGATTTTAGGGCAGTGGAGACGTGTTCTCTGGAGTGAAGAATCACACTTCTTGATTTGGCAATCTGATGGACGAGTCTGGGTTTGGCGGTTGCCAGGAGAACAGTACTTGTCTGACAGCATTGTGCCAAATGTAACGTTTGGTGGAGGGGGGATTATGGTGTGGGGTTGTTTTTCAGGAGTTGGGCTCAGCCCCTTAGTTCCAATGAAAGGAACTCTTAATGCTTCAGCATACCAAGACATTTTGGACAATTTCCACTTTGTGGGAGGTTGTGGTTTGTTCCAACATGACTGCGCAACAGTGGGAAAAGCAGGTCCATGAAGACATGGATGAGTGAATTTGGTGTGGAAGAACTTGACGGGCCTGCACAGAGTCCTGACCTCAACCTGACAGAACACCTCTGGTGAGTCTGTAGTCCTTTGACCTAAGTGCTATGCCACTACCACCCCGACAGAACACCTTTGGGATGAATTAGAGCAGAGACTCTGAGCCAGACTTTCTTGTCCAACATCAGTGTTTGAGCTCACAAATGTGCATGTGGAAGAATGTTAAAAAAATTCCCATAAACACTCCTAAACCTTGTGGAAATCCTTCACAGTAGAGTTGAAACTGTTATATCTGCAAAATCATATTAAACCTTATGGATTAAGAAGGAACATCACTCAAATTCAAATGAAGGCAGTATAGCGTACAAACATGAACAGTCTATGGCAAGAGGGTATTTATCTGAACCCCGCCCATAATTCTGGAATAGTCCACCGAGGCTGAAGATGGGGATATTACAATAACAAAACGATCATTTTATGGACAAAGAACCATATTAAAACTATATAGAGTAAACCTATTAATGCAGACATATATGTAACATGTCCAATCAAGTTCACGGATCTGGGCTTTGTGCAGTTATGGTTATTAATAAAGGTAAGCCACCCCCACGGATCACGTAGATGTCAAAGTGCGCCTTCCAGACGCGGAAGCGAATCACAGCTGTCAAACAGATTTGATTATAAATCGGACTCATCTCTCCATTAGCGGGAAAATATCACTTATCACTGCTTTAAAATGGATTCCCCACGTTGGCTGCCTCTGGAGTCGAACCCAGAAGTATGTTTTCCTGGTTTTCTTCAAAACTTATTCCTTTATCGAAGCCATTCATTCGCAAGCATGTGAGAGGTAGCTAACTCGAAGCTATCACAGAGAACAAAAGCTAAAGCCGTTGTTGCTGCTTTGCTAACACAAGAACAGTATCATTAACGTTTCCATTTGTGTCTTCTCGTTTCAGGTCATGACTAAAGTAAGTGTTTTCTCTTTGTATTTGCCGTTAGATTGCCAGAGTAGTCAAAGCAAATAAGCAAACCGGTGGGAAGCGATGCAAGGCCTTCTCAGAGGCGGTGTTACACCTGATGTTGTTGTTAAGAGGGTACAAAGCACAACATAATGTCGTACAAACAGGAGCGAAGACATTTGAGAAGCCCAAAGTTTTGTAATTTGTCCTGCTTGTAAATTCAAGACATTCACACCAAGTTTTCACCCGGCTTTTGCTTACCAGCTGCTTCACTCTGCAAATACAAGAGAAGTGTGTTGAGGACACACATTAGAGGAGTATGTTACACTTCATTGCACAGGTTCCTAGAGCTGTGAGTGTTTATATAACATGAATGAAAGAGTGTTTTATTGATGTGTATAAATTCTCAAAAGGAGCCGTCACTATGAAGCCATAGTCTATATAAAAGCAGGTGGTACAATACTGAATTACCAGTATATGGTAGATTTTGAGGAAATCTTTTTTTAAGTCTATTTTTGGGGGAAAGACAATTTAATGTTGTTGTTACTATTATTATTATTATATTATTGTAACCTCTGCCAAGGAGATTATTATTAATTATGGAGATTAAGTTTTGACTGAATTCTGATAACACTTTGTAGGGGTGTAGAGTGGGGTCATGTTAACAATCCATTAAAATTTGGCTCACATCCACCAAGGTCTTCAAGGTCAACTTAATGATTTATTGGTTGAAAATTGACAAAAACCCTTACAACTTACAAGTGTGATTTTATTGACAACATATAGAAACAATGTATAAAGATTTTAAAATATGTCAGTTGACCTCTGACCTCTTCAAGATTAATAGATTAATCTGAAGGTCAAAGTGAGAATAATGCTGTTTCTTCCTGCCATTGTTTGTATTGGCAACATTTAGGAAATGATACTAGAAGAAATTGTCAACTGAGTGTTTAGTTCAAATAAAGAAGGAAATTTCTAATTTCTCCAAAAAGTATTAAAATACATAGTCTGATTTTCTTAAACAAGAAATCATGGACCTGTTTTAAAGTTTTTATTTTGCTCTGTTATTAATACACTTTTTTAAAATAATTTAAAGATTAGATCAAGTTTGCTGTGGCTCCATAAGGATAGTGGTTTACACATTTGCTCTGCAAATAAACGGTCACTAGTTCAGTTCCAGCTGGAGAGACAAATCCCCTTTGGGGTTGCATCAGGAAGGGTATCCGGTGTAAAACCTGATCTGGCAAACATGCGGAGCTTCCCACTGTGGCGATTCGTCATGACAAGGGAGCAGCCAAAAGTAGCTGCAGTGGCATAACCTTTAATTCAGTGACAGCTAAATAAAATGTATGCTTTAATTGTCAAAAGTTAAATGTCTCAGACATGTTTTAGGTAGGTTTTTAGGTTGCAGTCATATTTTCAGATGGTAATAAGAAGCCAGCAATTACTTTTATTTTAGATTAAAAATTCCTAATTTCTTGTGTGTAGTTTGTCAGTTGTTTGGGTATGAAGTCAAGCTGGCAGTTTGGGGATGTGTATGGATTGGATCCAGAGCTTCTCAGCATGGTACCAAGACCAGTGTGCGCAGTGCTACTCCTCTTCCCAGTGACAGAGAAGGTACCTATTATCCAGTAGCATTTCTGTTAATCATAATTAATGTCTTTTAGTTATGCATATTTCATCTTAAGATATTTGCACCTACTTAGGAACATTGTTGGACCGATGTTTCTCCTGTCTGCTGTTTCTGTCCAGTATGAGGCATTTAAGCAAGAACAGGAGGAGAAGCTCAAAGATCAGCCTCAGGAGGTATCTCCAGGCGTCTACTTCATCAAGCAAACTATTGGAAATGCTTGTGGAACGATAGGATTAATTCACGCTGTGGCAAACAACCAGGCACTCCTGGAATTTGGTGAGTTTTCACTATTTTGTAATGAGGTTGCTTAATGTGATCATTTAAGACTTATGTATCCACTTATTTCTATACTCATGTATTTTGTTTGGTTTTGATGAACGACTTGTGCAAGATCTATTGCATGTGTATTAATGAGGTATTGGTTAAAGGTGGTATTGCAAGGCCCTGTTTGCTTACATTAGAGTGGCTAAATATTAGAAACTGATTTAAATGCAACACAGTAAGATGTTCAAATATATCTGTCAAGAACATAGACTCATCAGCCACTATATTAGGTACACCTTTGTCAGAAAGTCTCTTAATATTTCTGTTCTACTTTAAGGTTGTGGCTGTGATGCCCGCATTGTTTATTAAGTTCCAAGTTGTGCTTTATGCTTTGGCCGTAAGTGAGGGGGTCGCACGGCTTTACGACAGTCCCCCACATGACGAATGTTGCTGCCATTAGACATTTTCTCCATGGGTGATAAGGAAGTAGCGCATGCTAGCCGTGTGCGTTCATGCACAAACGTGAGTCATAACCTCTTTAACTATATTGGTGAATCTACGACTAAGTAGATTGGTGGAATAATGGTTATTGTTAAGTCTGGGAGTAGAGCAGCTGTGGGATTAGCCGTGCTTAGCGTCTATCAGTAACGAGGTTATGTTAAGATCGGCTATATATCGGTTATTGTTTACATTTCTTGTTTGTACTTTTATTAAGGTCATCACATTATCAGACTCTGTACCAAAGATTGAGCATGTTATGAAAGTTGCGTGTATTTACCTGTAACTACGTGTAAAGGCATGCGAGCTTCCCTCGTAGCGGTCGCAAGGGAAAGTCTTATTGCTGCCAGTACGTTATTTGGCACAAGGGGGCTCTGATGTCCACCAATTCATTTAGTCTGGCTAAAATGAAGTTGATGTGTATTATCATTGCCTGAGTCATACAGATGTCCTTATTTTGCCCTGTTCAAACTATCACTGTTAGATTTAATGCAACCAGATTATTTAGTTAATTATTAGAGTGTTGTTAGGATGATTGCTTTTCCCATAGTAGAAATTTATATGTGTATTTTTCTTTTACTATTCCATTTAGAACCACACACACCCACACACGCATGTGCCTACGCTTACATCACCATGTCCATATACTCTTTGGACTCACTCCTGTATGCCAAGTGCCATGCAACCTGTATGTGATCCATCCCTTTGACAAACATTAAAGTATATGTGGAAGAAACTCTCTGTGCCCTACTCTCTGATCGGAGTCCCTGTGCTGAGAGGAGCTATCAAACAGCCTCCCAGAGAAACCTCTCCAACAAATGGTCCTTCGAGCCCGGATGGGATAGCTGCCTTGAGGACAACATGGAGTTAAGGACCACGATGTCACCGACACATCAGCACGACCTAAAACTCAGCGAGGAGAGACATCCTCCAGCATACTTTGATGAATATGAGGTTGGATATCAGCCAAAATCAGTCACTCAGATTGATAAACCTATAGCAGGCACAGAGACTGGAGTGACCCGCGATGCTTCATCAGAGCAGCGCTCACCTTCCCGGCGATCATATGCTTCCGGGTCCCATCGTAGTAAACCTAGAACCCAGGTTAGTGGACATTCCACTTCAGGACGCTCTCTCATTACAGGGCTGGACTGATCTGCAAACAGCAATGCTAGAGGAGAGAATGAAATGTCTGGAGCTGGCAGAGCTACAGCGACAAATGGTGGAGGAAAGTCTGCTGAAAACCAGTGTCAACTGTTAGATGCCTGGGCACGGGAAGCCCTCTGTAAAAGGGAGGAACTCCTCATGGAACAGGAGAGACAGAGACGTCAATTAGACGATGAAGCTTGTGCGGCCCACCACACTAGAGAATCTATTACTAAACGACTATTGATGCAGCAGCGTCTAAAGGAGAAGGAGATGGAGCTGGAGAAAGCTTCCCTCATTGCAGCCTTCCTTAGGGATGAGGAGGCCAGCTGCATCTCAACTGGATCTTCTGGTGTAGGTGAGAATCACCTGTTGGAGCCGCACAGCCCCAGGAAACCAGAAGGATCAGCACAGCAGTCCGCACCTCAAACACAGCAGTATATTAAACGCAGGCTCTGGGGATGCTTTCCCACCTCCTGCAATTGTGCCAGCTGACATCTCAACCTCGAATGTTCTGCCCTTCCCTACCTCTGTGCCCTTGGCGAAGCGGGACGAACCTCAGCGCAGTCCTCGACTAAGTGTAACCAACCCTCCTGCTACCTGCCTCATTCCTGCTCCACCGCCTGTATCAGAGCATGGCCCCAATCAGCCCTATAGACAGCAGGAAGGTCCTGCCCGGCCTGTGCCCCCGAGAGCATCTCAGTCAGGGCCATACCTCACGGCCTGTCAAACTTTGGTGCACCCCGATCCGGGAGCCCACCCTGCAGGAAGGAGTCGGGCAGGTGAGCTGTAATCCTGTTGTGCCACCTGTCAGGCCAGGGATGCCTTGGCCCCCCTTTGACACCAGATCTTTGCCAGGGACCAACCTGATAGAACTGCTAATTGCAAGCTCATACGGGATCCCTAAGCCAACCCTACCCTACTTCACCAGCGGTAAGAAAATCTGATTTTGCCCTGCTTAAGATGGCTTTGGACAGCCTGCTTGATAGCCATGCCCATCTCACAGAACCGTTTAAATATCAGATTCTCCTTGAGCATTAAGACTACCTAGTGCTCACAAACTGGCACAAGCTTATATGCATGACCCCCTGCCATATACTGCAGCACTTCAGGCTCTCCAGGACAAATATGGCCAACCTCGGCAGCTTGTCCAGAGCGAGTTGGGTGCTATCCTGAACTCTCCACCAATAAGATTCGGGGACCCTGAAGCTTTGAAAATTTTGCTCTTGCAGTGCAGGCTTTAGTGGGCATGCTTCGGTCTCTAGAAGGGGAGAATGGCTATGAGCTGCGTTGTGGCTCTCATGTCGATAAGTTGATGAGCAAGCTACCAGCCAGCTATAGAGATGGGTTTGTTGAGTACAGCCTCAGCCATGGGATCCTGAGAACGGGGACTGACAAACCTACACACTGCCAGATTTCTCTGCCTGGCTGCAGGTGAAATCACAGGCAAAGCGCATCTCCAGCAGGGCAGCTGATATGTTTCAGGATCAGACCAAGCAAGTGAATAAAGGCAGGAAACTGCAAGGACACCCCTCCACGGTGTATTACAACACCAACGTTCGGACTGGGGCCGCACCGCCACTGGAGGCCAGTCACAAGATCACTCCCACCAAGGGGAAGGTGAAATTCAAAACCTACTGCCCATATTGCGACAATCGGGAGCACAATCTAAGTCTGTGCTCCAGATTTAAGACATTATCTGCAGCTCAGATCGCAGAGTGGATTAAGGATAAAGGCTGCTGGCGCTGCGGCCGGAACCACACACCTGATGCGTGTACACTCAAGACTCCCTGCAAAGTTTGCAAGCAGCAGCACCTTACAGTACTACATGACGTCCATCAGCAAGAGCCCAGAAAGTCTTGATGGTTGGAACCACTCCAGACACTTCTACCCTCTATATTAATCGTCCAGATCGACGGCAGAAAGTCCTGCTAAAGGTAGTAAAGGTGCATCTTTATAACGCTGAACACTCAATGGAAACCTTGCTGTACTAGATGATGGGTCTGAGCGAACCATCATCCTGCCACCTGCTGTACAACATCTCAATCTAACAGAGGAGGCAGAGACACTTCCACTGACTGTCCGCCAGGATGTGATCCACCTACAGGGGGCATCAGTGTCATTCGAAATCGCACCAGCCCATGACCAGGGAGCAAGTTATCAGATCCATCACGCCTTTACAGCAGAGAAATTGGCCCTCTCCGAACACAGTTATCCAGTCGAGGCACTCATGCGTAAATATTCACACTTGCAAGGGCTCCCACTCTCGCCAATTGACAAGGTACAACCTCTGGTTCTCATTGGTTCAGACTTTCCCCACCTACTGATTCCAACACAACCAGTAGTATCTGGTCCTACTGGAGGTCCGTTGGCGGTCTGTACACGTCTAGGGTGGGCACTGCAGGGTCCAACCACCCTAGCTCAGCTTCCTGTGGGTGAACAACAGTGTCTCCTTACCTCATCCCCCACCTCTGATCTTCTCCAGCATGTGGAACGGTTGTGGAAGGTAGATGTACTGCCATATGCAAATGTGAAAACTGCTACCCGTTCAAAGGAGGACCAAAAAGCTCTCGAATTGCTTGAGCAGGGTACTACGATAGTGGAGGTGGAGGGAGTAAGAAGGTATGCGACGCCCCTCCTCTGTCGCAAGGACAGTCCTATTCTCTGTGCACCCAAGATGGCACTATTGCCTCAACTCCGTAGCATTGAACGGCAGATCGCCAAAGATAAGGAGCAGGCGGAGACCTACTGTCAGGAAGTGCAGAAGCTGGAGACAGCTGGCTATGTTAAACAGCTATCCCCTGAGAGTGTGGATTCCTCCCATGAGTCATGGTATCTACCTCATCATGTAGTGCATCACAATGGCAAGGCTAGACTTGTATTTAACTGTTCATACCGATACCAAGGCCAGAGTCTCAATAGCCAGTTACTGCCAGGCCCAATCCTGGGCCCATCACTTCTTGGGGTCCTCCTCCGATTCAGGGAACATACAGTGGCCATAAGTGGCGACATCAAAGCTATGTTCCACCAAATCCGTCTGCTGCCACAGGACAAACCTCTACTTTGCTTCCTGTGGAGAGCCGCCAAAAGGGACATGGAACCGAATGTGTACGAGTGGCAGGTCCTCCCTTTTGGTACGACATGCAGTCCCTGCTGTGCTACTTACGCCCTCCAAAGACATGTCAGGGACAACAGTCAAGGCAACGAAGACATCTTGGATGTGATAAAGAGAGCCTTCTATGTTGATAACTGTTTGCACAGTCTCACATCCACAGCAGAAGCAAAGGCCCTTATTGATCGGATGCGAGAGTTGCTCGCGACAGGAGGGTTTGAGATTCGGCAGTGGGCTAGTAATGTTCCATCAGTGGTGGAACATCTCCCTGCAGAAGCCAAAGCAGCCACCGTAGAGCTATGGCTTTCCCAGCACAGTCAAGATCCGGAAGAACCAGCTCTAGGCCTCCGTTGGAACTGCCTCACAGACTGCCTTGGATACAGACATCGGCCCATGCAGTATTCCCTACCAACACTTAGAAATGTCTACAAGGTACTGGCATCACAGTATGACCCCTTGGGATATCTCATACCATACACCACCCGGGCTAAAGTTCTTGTTCAAGATCTTTGGAAAGTTGGAGTTGGATGGGATGAGCAGATCCACCCTAAGGCTCTATTGGACCGGTGGACACAGTGGGAGGATGAATTAAAGTGCTTGCCACAGGTGGGGATGCCGAGATGCTACGTCCCACCAAATACAGACACTGGCAGACTGGAAAGAGAAGCCCACATTTTGTGATGCCTCTGAAAGAGCTTATGGAGCAGTGGCCTATCTGCGTACACAGGATTCTCAGGGCAGAGTTCATGTGGCATTTGGAATCGCGAGGTCAAGGGTAAGCCCACGTAAGCAAATCTCCATGCCACATTTAGAGCTGTGTGCGGCCCTTGCAGGAGCACAACTAGCTAAAGTACTGAGCTATTGCTTGGGCCCAGTGATATTACCCTATGGAGTGACTCTACCACAGTTCTGACCTGGATCAAATCTGACTCGTGTCGGTATAAAGTCTTCGTTGGTACGAGGGTTGCCGAAATACAAGATCTTACTGAGGGGTCGAACTGGAGATACATAAACACCGCAGACAATCCGGCTGATGACCTTACCCGTGGTAAGACCCTCCTTGAACTGAGTCAACCAAACCAATGGAACCAGGGCCCACCGTTCTTGCTCATGAACCCTTCTACCTGGCCAACATTACAGGTAGGCACAGCTCCGGAGGGAGACGAGGACGAGCTTAAGGGGGCTGCATTCTGTGGAACTATCACTATAAGCACCCCGCAGACAACGATTCCTCTCACGGAGTGTGGCAGCTGGGCTGAAATTTTTAAGGCTACTCATCAGTTTCTGCACGGGGCGGCCCCTGATCACCATAGTAATACTATGACGGCTGCAGATGTATTAGCTGCTGAACTGAAACTTCTGAAACAGGCTCAAGCTGATAGCTTCCCTGAGGAAGCACAGGCTCTAATAGCTGGTAAGCCAATCCCCAGGCAGAGCCGCCTGTTGACACTTGCTCCTGAATATGATGCAGCTGCTGGGCTGATTAGAGTGGGAGGAAGACTTCGGAGAGCAGAGGATCTGGATCTCGATGCTATGCACCCCATAATCTTCGATCCAAGTCACCCTGTGACAAAACTGATGATCAAGGAATACGATGAACAGCTCCTACACCCCGGGCCCGAGCGAGTGTTTGGTGAGATAAGGAGGAAGTATTGGATTTTGCGAGGAAGGGAGTCAATCAAGCGGCACCAGCACCGCTGTGAAGAGTGCCGAAGATGGCGGGCCAATCCGGAAATTCCTCAAATGGCAGATTTGCCCACTTAAAGGCTCCTTCTGTACAAACCACCCTTTTGGTCTACAGGAGTAGATTGCTTTGGCCCATATAACATCAAAATAGGTCGGCACACTGAGAAGCGCTGGGGTATAATCTTTAAATGCATGACGATGAGCTGTGACATCTTGAATTGTTGGCAGCATAGATACAACGCCTTCCTCATGGCCTACTGTCCGCTTCCGGCGCGCGCGGGCAGGCGGCAGCCGTTTCAGCAGCTCCTCCGCGCTAATTCCGTGCTTTCTCACATTTGATTAGTATTTATTAGATGTGTTTTTGTGTTTTTGTGATACTGTGTATGTGCCGCCCTCTGCTAACGCTGCTGCAGCCTGCGATGTCCTCCATGCTACCACAGCAGACTCCACACACAACACCCACAGGCCCTCTTTCTCATCTCAGGGGACTTTAACCACGTCTCCCTGTCCACTCTCCCCACCTTCACCCAGTATGTCACCTGCCCACACAGAAATACCAACACACTGATCTACTGTATGCCAACATCAAGGAGGCATAAAGATCATCACCTCTGCCTCCCCTGGGGCTCAGATCACAACCTGGTTCATCTCCAGCTGTGTACAAACCCTTGGTAACAGAGAACCAGACACACACAGTGAAGAAATGGTCTGAGGAGACTGAAGAAGCTGAGAGACTGATTTAGCGCACTGTGTGGGAAGAGCTTTGTGCCCCTCATGGGGAGGAATTGACAGCATCACGGACTGCATCACAGATACATCAATTTCTGCGTGGAAAACACTGTGCCCCCAGGAGGGTACGGTGTTTTTCAAAACAACAAACCCTGGATCATCTGAAATAAAGGCTCTCCTGAAGGAAAGAGAGAGCCTTTAGATCAGGAAATAAGGAGGAGTGAGAGTGTGCAGAAGGATCTGAGAAAGAAAATCAGGAGGAAAAAACATCTACAGGAAGAAGATGGAGGACCAGCTACAGCAGAGCAACATCAGTGGGGTTTGGAGGAGTTGAACTCAATTTAGGCCACAACCAGCCCTAGGGTTTGTGGGGACTTAGAGTGGGTGAACAACTGAACCAGTTCTTTAAGTTTTGACCAGCCACCCACCCCTCCCCCGCCCAGTCCCCCCCTGCTGTCAGCCCCACCATCTTTAATGACCTTTCTTCTTCTTGGGACCTCACACCTCTCAGCTCTCAGCCATCACCCACCTCCTTCACTTCTGAGGACTCCATCTCACAACCCCTGTCCCCCACCTCCCTCTTGTCCCTTTCAACTCATCATGTGAGGAAGGAGCTACGTAAAATCAAGGTGCGAAAGGCTGCTGGTCCAGACGGCATCAGCTCCAGGCTCCTGAGGTGCTGCGCAGATCAACTGTGTGGCATCATGGGATACATGTTCAACCTGAGCCTGAAGCTGGGGAAAGTACCACAACTGTGGAAGACCTCCTGTGTGGTACCGGTACCAAAGACCAAACATCCAAAGGATCTTAGCAGCTACAGGCCGGTAGCCCTGACATCGCATCTAATGAAGACCCTCGAGAGGCTGGTCCTCAACCATCTACGCCTCATGGTGTCGTCTTCGTTGGACCCGCTGCAGTTCGCCTACCGGCCTGGCATCGGGGTGGATGACGCCATCATCTACCTCCTGCACCGAGCTCTGACCCACCTGGAGAAGCCTGGAAGCACTGTGAGGATCATGTTCTTTGATTTCCAGTGCTTTTAACACCATCCAGCCAGGACTTCTGAGAGACAAGCTGGAACTGTCAGGAGTGGACCACCACATCTCCGAGTGGATACTGGACTACCTCACTGACCGCCCACAGTACGTGAGGACACAGGGCTGTGTCTCTGACAGGCTGGTCTGCAGTACGGGGGCTCCACAGGGAACTGTGCTGGCACCGTTCCTCTTCACCCTCTACACTGCAGACTTCTCCATCAACTCCCCATGCTGCCATCTGCAGAAGTTCTCTGACGACTCTGCCATAGTTGGCCTCATCACAGGTGAGGATGACTCAGAGTACAGACAGTGGACTCAGGACTTTGTGGGCTGGTGCCGTCGGAACCACCTCCTGATCAACGCCGCTAAAACCAAGGAGCTGGTGGTGGATTTCCGCAGGTGCAGACCCACCACACGGACACCGGTGAACATCCAGGGAGTGGACATTGAGATAGTGGACTCTTATAAGTACCTGGGTGTTCACCTGAACAATAAACTGGACTGGACTCCCAACACTGATGCGCTCTACAGGAAGGGTCAGAGCAGACTCTACCTGCTGAGAAGGCTGAGGTCTTTTGGAGTGCAGGGGGCACTCCTGAAGACCTTCTATGACTCTGTAGTGGCATCAGCCATCTTATATGCAACAGTATGTTGGAGCAGCAGCTTGCCTACAGCTGAGAGGAAGAGGATAGACAAGCTCATCAGGAAAGCCAGCTCTGTCCTAGGATGTCCTCTCGACTCAGTGCAGGTGGTGGGAGACAGAAGGACTCTAACCAAAATAACATCACTGATGGACAAAGTCTCCCACCCCATGCATGAAGCTGTTGCCGAGCTGGAGAGCTCCTTCAGTGACAGACTGCTGCATCCTAAATGCATAAAGGAGCGTTACCGCAGATCCTACCTCCCAGCAGCTGTAAGACTTTATAACCATCACTGCTCCCAACAAAAACCACAATAGCCTACACAATGTAGGATAATATAAAGATAATATAATACTGAAATAGTCCGGCTGAAGGGGTCAACACACAGGCACAGCAGGGACAGGGGAGAGAGGGTGAGAGGAGGAGGAGGAAGGGGAGCGGGGGGGGAGGGGAGGGATAGAGAGATAGAGAAGAGATAGATAGAGAGAGAGAGAGAGAGAGAGAGGAGATTAGCGTATAAGAGAGTAGGATAGAGAGGGAGAGATAAGGATATATATTATTAGTGTAAATTATTATATTTATAATAACTGCGGCTGCTGTTACACCCAAATTTCCCCTCTGTGGGACAATAAAGGATGTTTCTTCTTCTTCTTTATCGCCCGTAGAGGCAAGCCCTTTGAAATTCTGTCTGATAGAGGCACCAACTTCAGGGGGGGAGAGGCCGAACTTCAGTCTAGTTTGGCAGCTCTCGAAGCCCCCATCAGAGAGCAGCTGGCTGGGCAGAAGATTGAATTTCGGTTTAATACACCGGGCTCCCCACATTTTGGTGGTACTTGGGAACGAGAGATAAAGTCTGTGAAGATCGCTCTTCGAGTGGTGCTTGGGGGTCAAACTGTCACAGAGGCAGTCTTGCGTACTGTGCTAGTGGAAGTGGAAGGAATCATCAATGCAAAGCCTCTTGGATATGTCTCTTCGGATATCGCTGATCCGGACCCAGTCACCCCGAACCTACTACTCATGGGCCGCCGGGATGCTTCTCTTCCCCAAGCAATTTAGCCTCCAGTGAACTGTTGGGCAGACGGAGATGGCGTCATAGCCAAGTTCTGGCAGATCATTTCTGGGCCAACTTTATCCGGCACCACCTGCCTGACCTACAAATGCGGCAGAGGTGGCAGAGGGACAGTCATGGAGTAACCACTGATCAAGTGGTGATGGTGGTCGACTCTCAACTACCTCGAGCACAATGGCCTATAGGCAAAGTGGTTGAGGTCTGCCCCAGAGCAGATGGTCGTGTGAGGACTGTCAAGGTGGACATTAAAGGACAGACATATCTTTGGCCTGTTGCCCGACTAGTGAGGCTGTCGGCATGGGAAGATGATGGAGACAGCAAACTTGATAGACTGTAGACTTTCTGTTTGGAAGTGCAAATTTGCTACTGAAATTTGGGGGCGGCTGTGTCAGAAAGTCTCTTAATACACCTTTCTAGCACTCTACACCTCTTTCGCCATGAGTACTGCCTTTATTCTTTGTGGCACAAATTCAACAAGGTTCTGGAAACGTTCCCCAAAAAATTAGAAATTGATATTCAACATGCAGTTGAACAGATGTACCAAACAAAGTGGCTGGTGAGTGTATGTGCAAAATCTCAAGAAAGGTAGACTTGGTACTTTGTTTACGTCAGTTACTATGTTAGACGGGGTAAGAAACTATTAAAACAAGCTTGATTTTTGAAATATTCAGACCAGCCCATCTGACACCAGCAACCATGCTGCACTCTTACTGATGCTTTGTTTGAACTTCAGCACATCTTGACCATGTCTACATGCCTAAATGCATTGAGCTTCTGCCATGATTGGCTGATTAGATATTTGTGGTAATAAGCAGTTACCTAATAAAAAGATTCCCAGGTGTAAATCTAATTTTATTTATGCTTTTTGCTTTTCTATAGATTTAATAAGTTTTTTTTTTTTTTTGTTTTTTTTTTTTCTTTCTTTCTTTCTTTACAGAACCTGATTCTCCTATTAAGAAATTTCTTGAACAAACCTCTAAAATGACCCCTGAGGAGAGGGCTGCCTTCCTGGAAAAAGATGAGGTAGGAAACATGTCCTTGTTTGAGAACAGGGTGACAAAGTTTTCAACACACATTGTTGCATGTGAAGGACAGTACTAAGAATTGTGTAACAAACTTGTCACAAGAGGGGATTGTCGTACTTGTTACCTCTTATATAATAAAGTCGTGAATATTGTGTCACAAACCAGAAAAAAGAAAATGTAACATGCAAAAATCTGCAGGAGAAACATTCAGCCTCTCTTCCTGCTTTTTCTTTCAGAGTATACGTGTTACACATGAATCCAGTGCACAGGAAGGGCAGACTGAGGTTTGTATTGGACTGTCAGTGTTGTGTGTGTTGTGTCAGGGTTTTTTGGCATGCTGTGTGCTGAACTGTTTGCTTCTTGTCTGTCATAGGCCCCAAGTTTAGATGAGAAAGTGAATCTGCATTTTATAGCTTTTGTGAATGTTGGTGGGCACTTATATGAAACGGGTAAGTTATCCACAAAATGGAAGTGTTATATTTAGTAGAATCTGTTACATTGTTCATAGCTGTCGCTTCATTTCAACCTTTAGTACTAGAAGATTTTAAGCCTTTTGTTTTTATTTTTTTTATAAATATCTAGATGGCAGCAAGTCTTTCCATAATTGTCCATGGAACAACCTCAGAAGATACTTTCCTTGAGGTGGACATGCAGATAAAACTGAGAGACTGATAAAAATAACTGTAAGCTTAGCTGCCTTTCATCATTGTCCTCCTCTTCTAGGATGCTGTAGAGGTTTGCAAAGTCTTCATGGCTCGTGACCCTCAGGAGTCCGTTTCACCATCATTGCCCTCTCTAAAGATTCATACCTGAGGAAACAACTCTTTTTGACCCTAGAAACAAAGACAACATTACTGCCAAACATTCTTAAGTGCTGACTTTATTGAATTTTGTTTGTTTCAAATGCTATAGCAAGTTGAAGTGTGGGGGGAAAAAATGTCAGGGATAACCTTGTAAAGTAATTTTCACTTGTGTTGTCCATAGTTGTTACACAGTTAAATTAATTCTAAAGCAAACTGAGTGCTGCTTGCCACTAAAGTATTTCTCATTAAGATCAGAATCTTCTGCTGACATCTCTAAATGTCATACAGATATTGGCTGTACTATCTCAACACTGCACTACGGTTTGTTTTACTTTGCGTTTGGCATTTTAGTGAAGAAGGAAATTTATCAAAAGTTTCAGTAAGTTTTTTTTTTTTTTTTTTTTTTTTTTTTTTTTTTAACTCCGACTTCAGTGACACATGCTGTACGTAGTGATTTTTTTTTGTTTTTTTTTTGTTTGATTTGTTTGAATGATAATCTAATCACGTGCTCAACACAAGCATAAGAAACACATTTTGCAAGACTATTTCATTAATAGCTTTAGGAAATAAAATAATAGGCCTAATGCTGTTGGATGCAAGTAATGGAGTTAAAAGTGAGGCTCACTAAACACAGGACTATACATCTGTGTGGAAGGTGCCTACATTTTTGTAATAATGTCAAATAAATGCAACATTTATTAATCACTCTTGTGGATTTTTTTTTTCTGTTACAAGACCATTAGCTTTTTACTTTGACACATACATTCATGTGAAAAAAACATACATGCATTCATGTGAGTACACCCTTACTGTTCCAAAGGAATTAAGTAGCAGCCAGGTGCTGTTAATCAAATACACTTGATTAACTGATCAAGTGTGAAAGTGAGGGAGTCTCTGTGAAGGCAGAAATTTAAGCAGTTTGCTGTTCTGGAGGCATTCAGGTGCATTAACAATGCCATTATCTTCCAGGAGTGGACGTCACAGCAATTCACTGCAAGTTCAGAGCGGCCAATTGCTTGGAGTAACTGCCAAAAACTCAAGTGCTACATCTCAGTCTCTACAGGCCTGTCACGAACTAAGGAATGTTAGTGTGACAGTTACAGTTAGAAAACAGACTGAACAAGGGTGGCTTGTTTGGAAGAGTTGCCAGGTGAAAGCCTCTCCTTAAAAAGAACCTGGGAGCATGGCTTTGGGCTGCAAAGTTGCATCTGAACAAGCCACAACTTCTGGAACAATGTCCTTGCACAGATGAGACCAAAGTGCAGATGTCTGGCGATAATGTACAGCTCTGTTTGGCAGAAACCAAACCGCATATGAGTACAAACTGCTCATCCAACTGTTTTGCAGCCACGGGACCAGCACACCTTGCAGTTTATTGGGTTTATCCTCTGTATACCAAAGTATTCAAGAGTCAAGTGTGAGGCCACCTGTCAAACTGCTAAAGCTTTGCTGAAATTCAGTCATACAACAGATCAATTATGCAAAGCACATCAGAAATCTACAACTGAAATGCCTGAAAAACAGTGTTGTAAAAGTCCATGACCTCAACTGGACTGAAGTGCTGTGTATGAACAAGGCCCACAAACTTCAAGCACTGTAGAAAGTTGTAAAGAAGAATGGGGGGGGAAATTAATCCACAACAATGTGAGAGACTGAGTCATATAGAACATGATTATTTCAAGTTATTGCCAGCAAAAGGTGGGTCTAAAAAGCCACTGAATCATGGAATGGACTTTGTCCTACTCATTTTAATGGATCTTTCTAAATAATTTTTGTCAGTCCAGCATTAAGCAGACTATGTCAGAAGGTAGTCTGATTTGGGTCTTGTTCATATAATAGCAACTGTATCTCAGGCATACTATGAAAATTTGTGAAAAATGTCACACTCAAAGTACAGAAACCATCACACTGGAGACTTTTGGCTTCTCAATTCTTAATAACTCTTAGGGAAAGAGAGAGAGAGAGCAGCAGCGATCCTCTTTTGATGATTTTAAATCTGGTCTTTGTAGAGGGTAAAATTACGTGGGTTTACCAGTTGCAAGAGTCCAGTAGACTGTAGTTTCGCACTAACAGTTGAAACACCCAAGTACTGTACAAAGGAGCTGTTTGAGTAAATTTGTGTTCAGGTCTTGCAACACCCTTTAACCACCGCTTGGTGGCGGTGGTGGTTCGGCTCTACTTTGTTTTAGAAGTAGAGCCGAACTCCTGCAATCAGAAGTTTACAGAGGCGCAAAGTGTTTTTTTTTTTTTTTTTGGACATTTTGTTGGAGTCCAGCAGTCGCGGACCCCTCACGTTTTCTTTTAGGATATTGTAAGGGCAGCTGTAGTCCGAGGAGAATTTGGTTTGCTTGCTTCACTAGTGCGCATCTGGCCGTTGTTCTGCACACAGTAAAAAATTCTGGAGTCCAAATTTGTTTTCTTAGGGGAAGGGGGACATAACAACGAAAACCGCTCAAGGACCCGGGTGGGTGGTCCCGGACCTCAGTTTTGGAGACACCCACGCTGCCAAACTCTAACTCGTGCAGCTTTAAAACTTGAGGTGGAAAAAGTGTCTGTCTGTCGGTGCCCTAAGAGGTGAGCTCCGGTCGGCATCCAAATACTCTTGAGCGCTGCGTAAAAGGTGGAGGGTGTGAGAACACGCTGCCAAAAAGAACAAAACACAGTGTGTGTCGGATGAAAGAACAGGTATAAGCAGCCGCATGATGATGCACACTGTTACAACCTTGCATTCATTAACTGATGAGCTGGTGGGAAGAACAATAGGAGGCATATTTGATGAATAGAGGGAGTGGCGACTTGCGAGTTCACCATATGTGCGATTGCATGTGAGTTGGTTGAGTTTGCTTTTTTTGACCTGGCTCACACTTAATGTGGACTTTTTTATTAATATGCGGGCTACTAGGGAACCCACTTTACCGCCGGTGAAGCTCGGATATATAAGTTTTTTGTGATGGAGTGGCGTGGCGGGTTCCTCTGTCAGGCAGCGAGGAGGAAAGCCTACTTGGAGGCGCAGAGGATGGATTGAGGTGAGTAAATATCTCAAACCATTCGTTTACATTCTTTTTCTGTCCGGATTTCCACAGCAGGAGTAACAGGCAAGGTGGTCTGTAAGAGAAGCCAGTGGCCAGTGGAAAAGATTCTCTTTGGTGTATATGTATTTCTTTTTTTTTTTTTTACAGCTATGTTTTTGGCTGAGTTTACCTTCCACTACGAAACAGTTGAGAACAATTTTATGGTCTGTAAACTGAGCAGCTGCCTTAACTGCCAGCACCCAAGTTCAAAATAATAATAGCCCTCACCGACAGATGTATGGAGGCATGCGTCGCCTTTTGACCTCACGTCTCAGGTAACCGGGGCATCAATCTTCTCCTTTTTTAAAGATGCGTCCCGCAAGCTTAGCTCTTATCTCTTCAGAGGACCGGTACATGATCTGACCCCCAGCCACAATTGTTGCTGGCTGATGCTTCAGTTGTCAGATCTTGTCTAGACCTGTTTCTTTCTTTTAACTTCCCTTTGAGGCTTAAAGTTGCTACAGGTAGAGTGGAAACTCAACAGAGCAATTAAGAAAACCTTCTACTACAGTGGATTAACTCAGATTCATAACAAATAACAGAGATTTGGGGTTCCACACACAGCTTGACGCTTATTATACAAAATTAGATGTTAGTAATGAACCCAAGCATTCATATCTCATGCTGCATATTATGATTTTTGACCAGTTCTGAAAAGCGAGTGCTGTATAACAGAGGTTTTGACAAGTGGTTTCCTTTCTGAAGCTGAAAAATGCTTTGTTTTTTTTGTTTTTTTAACAGTAATTTCCCCCTCTTATGGCAGTCATCAAATTTTAAAATAGCTGCCAGCAGAAAAAACAGCAGTTCCATTTCATTCCTAAAATGTCATATTCTCTAAAGTTTCCACCCCACCTCGCGCCAGACTCACTTTTTTTTTTTTTTTCCTCTCTTCTCTCTTAACAAGCGGGTAAAAAAAAAATTGTGTCCTCATCTTGCAAATTCTCTTCCCAGCAGGGTTGCATGAAAGTGCTGCATGGCCCTAACTAAACAAATATTGTTCTTATTTCATGAGGGGTGAATCTGGATGCTTTCGATGTGACATCAGTGTCTCTCACACTTACACACTGGCCCATTGTAGTGGCTTTGCTCGTGGAGTGAGGTGGGGGCTTGATGATCTCAGACAGGGACTTTAGGGAGGGTGAGCAGAAAGCTGAACAAATAGGTAAAGGCAGCGGAGATAACGTGAAATTTGGTGCAAATACGAGAGCAATCGGCTGCCTAGTACTGTCATAGGGGAAGGGTTTCTCTTCAAAGAGACCCCCCCCGAATTCTTGGATTCTGCCACTGAATGATTAACAAGCTGCTTGGCTTCAGAGCGCTTTAAACAGAGGCATGTGTGCGTGGCGAGGTTGGTGGTAGTGTTAAAAACTAGACTAAATGGTCTGGAGCCTGTCACATGGACACATTCCTGCATTAGCTTCCATGGCTGTGAGCATAGCCCCCTCAGAGCTGGCAGGCTGTCAGCACAGGGCGCTGTGTCCTACAACCACAAGGCCCCAGTGGAATAATGGAGGTCCTTGTTAATTAAATAGAAAGGCTTCAAGCGTGATTGGTGGGACAAACGAGAACAGGTGGCAGTGTTTATACTTACAGGTCAAAAGATCATGCGTATGGCCCTACAAGTAAACAGTCTGCAATGAGTAATAGCTTAGCAATTAGAAATATAATAAGGGATTAAATATTAGATTTGTGTTTCACTGATGTTATATCAATCACAGGTGTCAAACACATGGCGGCAGCTTTTTGGACACCTCTTGTTTACGTTGTGATTTATAAGAATGTATTCCTCAAATAGCTTACACTCAGAACACTTAGAAAAGCTCTTTAAAGAGGTTTTAGGTGGAGTTTTTCCCACCTGGTCCAGGTGAAGGTCATGTAACATCCTAGGCTATAATCTATATAATATTTCAATAGCTTTTATCTTAATGCTCTCTGTTCATGTGTGTGGTTAACACTGTATTGTGTTTCTCAAATAGAAACACAAACAAAGTAGATGGTCAAAGGTAACACAATATTGCAGATTTTGTGAAGTTTGTTGCGTATCTGGTTGCAGTCATGTAATACGAGCCAAAACCAAGGCTTTTTTCATAGTTTCTTATTCCATTTACCATAGTAAACAATGTACATAAGTCTGCCTTTCTGGAGAGTTTGCACATCCGCTCATGACCACTTGTTTGGTACACCTGTTCAACTGCTTGTTATGCAATATCTAATCAGCCAATCATATGGCAAGCAGGGAAAAAAGGTAATTAAGTGACTTGAATGAGGCATGGTTGTTTATGCCAGACAGCTGGTCTGAGATTTCAGAAAACTGCTGATCTACTGGATTTCCCCAGAAACCAATCTCTCGGGTTAGAGAGATAAAATATCCAGTGAGTGCAGGTCTCTGTGTGTGTGTTTTTTTTTTTTTTTTGTTTGTTTTTTTTTTTTTTTAAAAAAAGATCATGTTGACGCCAGAGGTAACAAGAGAATGGCCAGACCGCTTCGAGCTGCTAGAGAGGCAACAGTAACTGAATAACCACTCATTACAATAAGGAGTAGGCAGAAGAAGCATCTCTGAATGCACAACACATCGAACTTGATAACAGCAGAAGACCACACTGGGTGCCACTCCTGCCAACTGAGAGCACAAAATTGTAGAAGAGCTGAAATTCACATGGAGCCACCAAAATTGGACAGTAGGAGAAACATTGGAAAAACACTGTCTGGTCTGAGTCTCGATTTCTGGCACTAATTTGGATTGTAGGGGTTGAGAATTTGACATAAACAACATGAAAGCATGGCTCCATCCTACCTTGTATCTTCAGTTCAGGCTCTGGCGGGGTGTAATTGTGTGGGGGTATGTTCTTAAGGTCCCTTAGTACCAACTGAACATCCCCTTACCCATCTTTGATAGCTGCTTCCAGCAGGATCACATGCCGCATCTCAAAGCTCAATCATCTCAAACTGGTTTCTTGGAACATGACAATGAGTTCACTGCACTCGAATTGCCTCCACAGTCACCAGAGAACAATAGAGAACCTTTTGGATGTGGTGGAACACAAGATTCACATCATGGATGTGCCGCTGACAAATCTGCAACAACTGTGTGATGATATCATGCCAATATGGACCAAAATCTTTTGAGGAATTTTTTCAGCATCTTGTTGAATCTATGATGCAAGAATCAGTTTTATTTAAATGTAGCAAAATTGTGAAAAATGTCTATTTTAGTAGGGTCCAAGTTGAAGTCATCAGTGTGGGTTTTGTTGGCCAGATAAAGATAGTGTTTCAAATTATTCAAATTACAGTGAAATAAAAATTTTAAAAAATGCACATTTTCTTTGAAAAGATGTTCCCAAATAAACTAAATTTTCATTACATTTGATAAAAAGACTTAATACAGCAATACAAATGACAGTCCAAAATTAAATTTAAGTACAGTATATTTTTTCAGAAACACTCTAATCCATAGGAAACATTCTGCGTCAGGTTTCCCTGGACATTTTTGTGAGCAAAGTTCTTATCAAAGTGTAATGTGGGGGTTGAACTTTTTCTAGAAATGTTGGTATTGCTTTAGAATTTTTTTTTTTTTAAATTTCGCCACGTTTGTGACGGCCATCATGAATCCTACCCCACCCCTCCCTGTGACCTATGCTGCTGTGTTGTTTTTCATACTGAAAGCTGTGCTGGATTGATCATTAGTCACTTCACTGCAGCCCCACTCAGGGTTTTGGATTGTTTTGACAGAAACCAATTAGAAACGAGGCCGAGTGCTTTCAGACGTACTCATGTGAGACCGGCCCTCAAAGGACAACATTCACTGCAGTTGCATGTTGATGTAGTTCTATTATTCCAATATGTTGATACTAGCGGCTTCTGCGTTAGTATCTTTTCCTTGAGTCCAAACCCTGAAATATTTGGATAAGGTCCCAGCTGCCCTCTGGTGACCCATACCTCTGTGGGCTGCAGAAGAAACAAAGAATTTCAGGAACAATTAGCGGCCAGAGGGGGCTGCATCCGCACAAACCTTGAATACAGAGTTGCCTCAGTGCCCTGCATGAATAAACAATAACTGTGGTCATGGGCCGAGAGACCTCTGAATATTTGGCCTCTTCCAAGACACCGATGAATTTCACACGAGTACCAGAACCCTTCCGTAGCCCGTAATAAACTTCGCTGGGTCTGCATGAAGGCAAGCTGTTTTGAAATGTCTGTTCTGGCTTAAATCTCCCTGTTAAATCAGAGCAGCAGTATGCTGGTGCAGATTAGAGTTTTTATCCCACATGGCAGGTTGAACAGGAGAGGGAGGGCACAGCAGGGCTGGATCTAAGTGCAGTTAATACCTCTAATGATGACTGTAGAGGAGAAAGTATGCTGATGCATCTAGCTTTGTGTCAATTACAGGTTGGCTCCCATTTTTTTTTTTTAGGGTGGAAGTTATTGTGATCATCCAGTTGGACACATTTATGAAAGATCAGAAGAAGATGGCAACATACTTTTGATGCTGTCTCCACATTTATTGTTTGTTTGCATGTATGTAAATCCATCTGTGTCTGTAGAACAGTAGGGGGTCAGGATTTCATATGCCAACTGCAGCAGCTGGCTGATTGCACTGTACTGTAGGGTGTTTGCTCTCTGTGTGAGTTGTGTCTGCATGTCTGTTGCTTTGCATGTCTGCTCTGGTTTGTGCTCCTCTCTATCTGGTTCTGATTGTATTTTGGTCAATGGAAGAGGAGGAGGCCAAGATCTCGGTGTGTTTCGTAAACAAAACAAGTATTTCCTCAAACAACAGCTCGATCACATTTGCAGAAAGGCTTCTGTCTACTAGTGTGAGAACCTTAATCTTTATTCATCCATTACAGCATGGTCTAATGCTTTAGGAATGATGGGTATTGAGGCTTTGGCCATCTCAGCTTACCTAGGGTGTGTTTTGGGGTGTAGCACAACCTGTCAGAAGTAATAATAGTGGTATGTAGCCAGTCTCTTGAATTGTTCCTGTCTCTCTTGGCATCCTCAATGTTTGCCTGTACTTAGCTATACTAGTAATTGTCCCAGCTTTTGTCCCTTTCTGTGGGACAAAGGAAATCAAACAATAGCCTTGAGATGAAGAACATCTGATCAATTTGGTTGGTGAGACTCGTCCAACTTGTTTGTGCTTTCTGTGCAGTTGCATGCATTTCTGTTTCAGCTCATGCCAGCTGCACCTACAGACTGATTCTTGCAGTTGTATCAGCTCAGCCTCCCTCTTGGTAGTATAAGTTACAGTACTGTGCAAAAGTCTTGAGTCACCCTCAGTTTCTTTACATGTTAAGACAATGGGAAAGAGGTGCAGTGATTTATTGAAACACGTGGGACCATCCACGGGGAAAAACAGATTTGTACAGTTTTATTGTGAAATTTGGCTTCTTGACAGCCACCCCTCCATCGAGACCATTTCTGATGAAGCTTCAGTGATCTGTAGATGGATCACGAGAAGGGCTTTGACCCCAGTTCCAGAAAAGTTGGATGTTGTGTAAAATGTAAATAAAAACAGTAGTGATTTGCAAATCTCATAAACCCAATTTTATTCACAATAGAAAACAGCAGAAACACATCTTAAAAAAAAAAAAGGCAGGAAAAATAAGTGGTGCTCGAGAAATAACTGAAGGAACATTTTGCGACTAAATGGATTAATTGGCAGCAAGTCAGTAACATAATTGGGTATTAAAAAGAGCATCTACAGTGAATAATATCAAGATATTCAGAGAATCTGGAGAAATCTCTTTGGCTAAAAATCCATATTGGATGCCTTTGATCTCAGACAGCACTGCATTAAAAACAGGTATAATTCTGTCCCGGAAATCACTGCATGGACTCAGGAACACTTCCAGAAGTGAACACAGTTCACCGTGCTGTCCACAAATGCAGGTTAAAGCTCTAGGATTCAAAGAAGAAACCATATGTGAACATGAGCCAAAAACACTGCTGTCTTCTCAGGGCCAAAGGTCATTTACAGTGAACTGAGTCAAAGTGAAAAATTGTTTTGTCATCGCATGAATCAAAATTAGAAATTCTTTTGGGAAAATATGGACACCGTGTCCTCTGGGCTAACGAGGAGGGAGACCATCCGTGTTGTTACCAGCGCTCAGTTCAAAAACCTGCATCTCTGACAACATGATGGTACACTAAGGTATCAGGGAACTGACAGGGTGACGTTCAAGCTTTACCAGCTTGAATGTCTGGTCTTAGGTTTTAAAGTAGCATATTCTCCCTCCCAGATGACGCCTTTTTCAGGGAAATTTCTACATGATATTTCTACATGACATTGCTAAACTGCATACTGTAGCTATTACAACAGCATGGCTTCATAGAAGAGTCCAGGTGCTGAACTGGCCTGCCTGCATTCTAGACCTTTCACCACTTAAACATTTGATGCATCATGAAACAAAAAATGCAAGAAAGAAAACCCAGGACTGTTGAGCAGCTGGGATCCTCTATCAGACAAGAATGGGACAAGATTCCTCTCCCAAAAGTCCAGCAGCCGGTTTCCTCAGTTAACAGATGTTTACGAACCGTTGTTAAAAGAACAGGGGATGCTACACAGCAGTAAACATGGCCCTGCCCCAAATTCAAAATGAGCTCATCTTTTCTATTAAATGTGGGTTTGAGATTTGCAAATCATTGCGTTGTGTTTTCATTTCAATTTTATGCAGCGTCCCAACTTCTTTAGAATAAGGGCCGTAAAATAAGGACTGCAGAGCTGGTGGAAATACACTACCAGTCAAAAGTTTGGACACACTCATTCAAATGAATGGGTTTATACATATGATTGTTTCCCCTTAGAGAAAATACAGCTTCCATTTATGAAGGGCTACAAAATGTTGACATAAAAATACAGTTTCGTTATGTTTGAAATTAAGGATGCATATGTGCATGAGTTTAAATGCCTAAGACTGCACGACATGCATGCAGTGCGTTTGCCTACATAATGGCTCTTGGCGTTCCTGCAGTGGTGGTTTTAGATCATGGGAAAGGCATGAGGCTATAACAGTGCTGTGTTCCTCCCGTACTCCAGATGCTGCCATAGCCTTGTGGCTCAGGCAGTCTGACTCCAGCACAGTTTTAGCCCAGCTCTCTGGTTTCCCAGCAGCTTTTGGCATTAAAGTGAGAAGGAGCCACTTGCAAGCTCCTGAGGAATACCTGAAGAACTGCGCACGGCTCTGTCCCTGCAGAGACGGTGTAGGAACTTGGGAGGAAATACCTCTGACTTCCTCTGCCACTGTTGTCAACATCCTACCTTTCTTCTTTAAGCTCCCCACCCCATCCCCCCCCCCCCCCCCCCCCCTTCCCCCCCCCCACACACACACACCACCACCTCCCGCCTCCTCTCCTCATCCAACCCTTCTTGCTCTTTTTTGCTCACTTTTTTTTTTTCTTTTCCAGGCAGTAACCAAGAAAAAATTTGGGAGCAGCGACTTCCGATCAGCACTGGAGAATGGCGTTCTTCTGTGTGAGTAAGTACTCTGCTTTTCCCAGGCACTTCTCGTAAGCCACTCATTCATAAGGAATCCCTCTGCTCTCCTCCAGGTCTGCGCACCAACGTAAGTGTTACTGATGTTTCCCAGGCAGACCCCCTGCTGGGTCATAGTTTGTTAGTCACATAAAGTGATCCTGTGTTTTGAGGCAGCACAATAGTGACTCTACTGTGTAGCTGTTTGATGTTTCTTTCAGCTCTTCCCCCTGTGGTCTTGTTTGAGAATATGAAATATGATCTATTTCAATAGGAGCTGTGTTGTGTGTTTGACAGATGTTAAAGATCTGTGGATTGGCCAGAGCGCCACCCTTACTTTAATGAGAGCTGTGAGAAGCTGTGTAGTGAATGGAAAAGCCTCCAGCTGAAACCGCACGGGAGAATCAGGGCACCCCACTTTTTCATTAGCGCGGGTGCATCAACATTTTTGACGAGTTGGAAGAACAAATTTATCTGTGCAGAATTGGCTTATGCATTGATTCACTAACTGGTCTTCTTAGAGTTGTGGGATTGTGGCTTTCCTTAGATTTAGGGGTGCGTGTGAGGGATAGCCTCATCTCCCTTTATGTGTCAGCTTGTGGGCAGCACTGCTAAATGGGCACATCAGTGATGTGATTTGCACGGATCAGCAGGAAGCTGTAATTACCAGCAGGCCATGCAGAATCTCCACACTCTTTTGGCATTGGTTCAGAGAAGAAGCCATTCACTCTGCAGATTTTGATCCTGACTCCAGAGTTTGCCTGATGTCAGAGAACAACAGACACTCTCATTAACAAGCTGTCCGTGTTTTCCCAACATGAGGAAGAGGAAGACAGATTAAAATCACCTTCGCCCAGCAACGCTGCCTGCCTTCCCATTGTGTTGCGGTTATCACCGTTTCTCGCTTGGAAAAGAATGTTTAGTGTGGGTCGCACACATGTTTATATTCTACTTCACTTAAAGTGTGTGTGTGTGTGTGTGTGTGTGTGTGTGTGTGTGTGTGTGTGTGTGTGTGTGTGTGTTATCTCATAATGTGCTATTGTTTCATGTTAAATGGGTAATGTGAACCCAAATGCCCTTTGCATTCTTTCTTTACATCTATTGTGAGCCCGTGCTGCGTCTTATATCATTCCATCCACGCCCCAGCCTGCAGACTAAACAAATTATTTTGCCTCATGTTGAGCTCTTCAAGGTGGTGTTTTTCTTTAAACAAGCAGTGGGTGCTGTTATCACACAGTTTTTATTGCTTTGCATTACATTTTAGGATTTTCAGTCATTCAGAATAAAACCACCTGCTCAGTACTGTGTAGATCCCTGCTTATGCCATTAAAATCTGCATTGATCCTTCACCGCATGCACATGGAACGTCTGTGTCCTTTACTGTATGGCACTGGGATGTTTGCTAATTTTGTGGATGATCAGTCAGATTGGGAGTTTGGAGGCCTGGTTCCTCAGCAGTTTATGCAGCATGGAGAGAGACCACTGCCTTTGGGGAGTGCTGTTGCCATAGAAGGTTGTGTATCATTGTTTAGGTGGATGGTACCTGTCAAAGTAACGTCCATATAAATCCCAAGTATCCCAGCTGAAAACTGAATTGTAGTAAGGTGCTCAGTATTCTTCACTTTACCTGTCATTTTAAATTTGGCTGATTGGTGTACAGTATTAAGCATATAATCAAATTTTAAAAATCAGCTAAGTAATATGAAAATATTACTTAGTTGCAGCCCTTCTGCTTTGAGTATATTTTATTGTGAAATGTTATGTAACTTATAACTGTGAAAGGAGGACTTTTTTTAATAGGGTAGCATGACTTGTACATGCCAGAATAAACACCAGTAAATAACAGAATATTTTTACTCTGCGGTGCTTATTTTTTTCCCACCAAATCGCTGAGGCACAATAAACTGCAGTCATGTATAAAGCCTTTAGTCCAGTTGTTCAAACTGCAATTGCTATTTTTGCGTTTTAATCTCAATTTATTTGTTTTTGACCTTGGGCATTTTGATTAACACCAAAAAATCCACCGTCTTGCTATGAGTTTCTCAGAGGCTGATGTGAGGTTGTTCAAGGTTTGTTTGGGGCTGTTTCAGTGTTGGAGGGTGTATTTTAGGAGCAGTGGGCCCGGTGTGTTTACATCATGGTTGCAGCAGTGGCGATTTGCTAAACTGGAGCCAGGTGGCCGCCATTAAACAAAGTCGTAAACACACAACACTAAGGCTTTGCAACACGTTTTTGTTCATTCACAGTTAAAGCAGGCTAGCCAATGACTGACTGCTTTCACTTACCCTCTCCCTTCCCCTGGTGTTCTCTATCTTTGCTCTCAGACTGATTAACAAGATCAAACCTGGTGTTGTCAAGAGGGTCAACAGACTACCTACTCCTATTGCTGGACTGGTAAGATTTTGTTTTATTTTTTCTTTATTGTTCAGTCTGAATATATATATATATATTTTTTTATGTTTAAAGGCTCATCCTCGTTTTGATCATAGTTTTGTCTCCTGTTGCATTTTGAGGTAATTTTTATTGTAAAGAGTGTGTTAAGATGGGAGTGGAGCAGTACGAGGTGTGGCAGTCAGCAGCTGGCTTGACAGGCCTGAGAGTTGGATGCCAATGAGAGAGGAGCGTTTGCCTCAGTGACTTGTCGCTCCTCATATCTTTCCATGGTAATAAGTTCAATGAACGCGAAGCTGCTCGAAATACCACTGGTTCATTTGATTGCATCATAAATACGGTGGCTGCCGTGCTGAAGGCTGTGTTCAATCAAAGTTGTTGTAGACAAAAGGTCTTTGTGTTGGTGTGATGATTAAGTTTTTGACTGAGTGATAGAATGCTAGATGAGGCCAGATTTGAGTTTATAACCAAGCGGCAACCTGCAGGGCTGAAAAATGAGGCTCCAGAAGTTCCAAAAATGATGCTGGCTGTAAAAGTGGGTCGGTCCCCACAAACCCTCATGTTTAAAGTTGCAACAGAAATAAACACATTTTTAGACCAATACAAAAACCTCTTTTGTCTCTATAGCTAATTTCTTTCCTCGTGACAACTCAACAGAGAATACATTTCTAGAAAAGTCGCCCATTTAAATTCTATTAAGATGTCAATTTAGTCTTGGTATCAAATTTAATATCACAGAGGAAATATGGATGTATCTTGCAAACCAACCTGTCAGCACCAGCATTAAGCGACTCTACAGCACTGCTGTTTTGTCCAGATATAGTTAATGACCTGTACTATGAAGCAGGATTTGGGCTTATCCAGGTATCTTCATGGATTTTCAGTATTGCGAAGACATTTCACCACGGCAAGTCTGAACTTCATTCCTTTTATTTTTCCTGCTGGCTGCAAACAATTTTACTACAATTTAATTGTTCTATGAACATTAATACATGATCTCAAAACATGGTACCTAGGCTGGCTGACTTACCCAGCTGATAAATTAGCTTAATTTGCTGATGTTAAGGTAAGTGATGCCAGATAATGGAAAAGAGATCCTGAGGATGTTTAACTTGCTTTGTAGGACAGGGCTCAGGTCCATTTTACCATTTTGAAACCTTGAGTTGGGTATTTTGGCTGTGTCCATCTTTAGTCCAGTCTATGCTAAAATACCTGTTGTTGAATCAGTGTTTCTCAAACACCTTTTGTAGGTGTCAGTATCTTCCAGCTGAGACCTTTGGGCTCAGCTGGCTTAGCTGACATGGATGTTTTGGGAGCGTCTCTTGGGTAGGTTTAAAAACCTTCCTTAAACCCATCCCTCAACTCTTGGGGAAGTAATTGAGACCAGCTGTCTGGTGGAATTACAGAGAATGGCAACCCTAACCAAAGCAGTGTGAGTCTACGTGTGTCCATGGGCTCTGTAATGGTCAACATTTTTGACAGACCGTGACAAGGCAGCAGTGCTAACCACTGCGCCTCACAGTTAGAATAACATCTGGAAGGCCTGGGTTCGATTCCACCTTGGCCCAGGCCTCTCCCTCTCTCTGTGTGGAGTTTGCATGTTCTCCCCATGCTTGCGTGGGTTTCCTCCGGGTACTCCGGTTTCCTCCCACATTCCAAAGACATGCACTTACTGGGATTAGGTTAACTGGCTAATCTAAATTGCCCATAGGTGTGACTGAGCGCGAGAATGTGAGTGTGAAAGGTTGTCTGTAACTCTGTGTTGGCCCTGCAACAGGCTGGCGACCTGTTCAGGGTGTACCCTGCCTCTCGCCCTATGACAGCTGGGATAGGCTCCAGCCCCCCGCGACCCTGAACAGGATGTGCGGAAGCGAATGGATGGATGGATGGTGACAAGTTAGCAGTGAATAAGTAGTCTGTAAACAATCAACATGCGCCATCAAATACGCATTATGACGTAAATCAAATTTCCTGCCAGTTTGTTTTGGACTGCTACTGACAGAGCTGGCTGGGCACCTGCTGAGGTAATAAGCATCTCCTCCATCTGTAGCATTTGTGTGGTATTTCCGAGACCTGGACATAAACCTGAAACCACCTGATCATAAATTCTCCCTCAAATGTGAAGGCTTCTGGTTGGCTTGAGGCTATCAGTTACTGCCAACCACATGAAAAAAAGTGGAAAGTTCTGCAGACGAACATTACTCAGTCTCACTCAGATGTGAGAATAGCTTTTCTCCCCAAGTAGTCACGCAGTCTCACTTTTCCCCAATTTCTCATCTCTATAAATAGAAATTAGTGTTTGTTGTTGTTGTTATTTTTAATTGGAAGTTGCTATTCTCTTCTTCTATGTTTGCCCATTTGTCTTCCCTCACATAGATTATTAGGTAGGGTTTGCCTTAATATCACATACACATGGAAGAAAAAAGCAGTGGACAAAGAGCAGGAATAACACTGTCTTTCCTTTTTCGGTTTGGAGTGTAGATACAGTATGACTTTAATCACTGGGTCCTTTGCAAACATGCCTCATTACCACTCAAATATGAGCATTTTCAGCCATTAGACTCATAAGTGTTGCTTTCCTTTTGCTATCTGCAAGATTGTCAGCACTCTAAATCAATACCAGCCTCCAGTTTGGGCAGAGTAAAAAGCTCCGGGAGGGAGCGAAGGGGTGGGGACGAAAAAAAAACAACGTAAATCTCTGGTTTTGCAGAATATTTAGCAACATTGGCTCCAGACTCTGGCCTATTCTTTGGTTTCACTTGTGTCCAGGGGAACATTTCTCATGTCAGTGCACTCCTGACTGTTGCTGAGTGAGCTGTGGGTTTGGGCCACGGAAGCCCGGTTCAGGCCTGGTTCTGCCTTTACCAGTGCTTAGCAGGAAGGCAGCAGTTGTGTGGTTGGGCAGCGAACTGCACGAATGTGGGGCAAAGTCAGAAGGAGGGAGTTAAAGATGACTCCATCTGCTCACCATAAAGTGCAGACCATAAATACACCGTAATTGGCATGGTGGTGGCTGTTCCTGCGCACACAACTCCTTGGTGAGTTGAGGTAGCAGGGGGAGGAGATAAACAGTTTCAGTGGCCCTTAGGGTGTCTTTACTCATCTAAATGTGTAATTGTGTGTGCAATGAGAGGTATTTGACCATGTTTTGTTAGTGTGTTTGCATTGTATGGGTGCATGTTATGACTGGATCTGACTTTTGAGACGGGTGGGCCCTTTATTGGGCCTGTTTTTGAAGCGAGGCAACATTTCAAGTATTCAATCTCCTTTTGGTTTATTGTCACAGGATTTGAAACTATGTAGCCTGATATTTTAATCATAACGTTGCTTGTTCTTTGAAGCACTGAAAGGGGTCAGTTGAGGGGAATTATAGAGTGTGTGCCCATTGTAGACAAAGAGTGCAGTGAAAGAAACAGAGTGGCCACAATGTGACCAGAAGGGATGAAGAATCCTTTTTATACCATATCAGACACCCTGAGAGTCAAAGCTTTCCGTTCTCGTGCGAAGTGCTTAAATCATGGTCCTCAAGTCTGCGTGAGAGGATTAGAGGCTGCTGGATGGGTACAGCATATTTAGCAGGATTAAATGCAGGCACAAGTCAGCATAAAATTCCTTCAACATCATTATCTCTGCATGTTCTGGGGCTGATGGTGCTTTTAATTGTTCGTAATGCTCTTTGTAGTTATCTTGTATGTTAATTATAATTTTATATTTGTCTTAATCCCATTTGCCAGGGGCTGGGTGGGATACGCGTTATGAGATTTTTAATCTGCACTTTAACAATAAAATTTAGTATATATAGCACTGAATTACATTAACAATTAGCTAATTATTTAGATTATTTGCTATTTAGATAATAAACCCAGTTTATGACCTCAGTTCTCTCAGTGGTTACGTTTACATGCCAAAAGCACTTTGGTTGAGATTAGGTAAAAGGAACAATGTAACAGACTCAGTTACATGCTAAATGATTTCTATAGAGACATTTTACATTTGAATATGGTTTCCATTTGTGGCCTTATAGGCCAAGTAGTATTGTCCAGTCACCTTTGAGTAGGCTGGGGCTGATGGGTTACCAGGTTGTATGTTTAAAGTTGTATTTCATAATTCATGTCACTGCAGATATTTGCTGAATTTAAATAAAAAAAAAAAAAGGCTGTGATAATTCTCAAACTTTAACTGGATCAGACATTTTCCAGGGAATCAAATAAATCTGGGCTACGTTACCCTTCATTTAAACCATATTTATTGCCCGTCTTTAAATGTAATTTGTTATGCATCAGAGTCTAAAATTCCAGTGTAACATTTAGAGTACCTGTGCTTGAAAGCTCTCTTGTTAGTGAACTCACTGAGGTGAGGCAATGCACAGAAGCCATTAAGTATGCTTTGTTTTTCTGACAGGTACATGTTGTACTTTGTGATTGACAGCCATACATTTGTGCTGCTGAAATGTGCATGTGGAGAATGAGTTTGTTTTTGTTTTGTTTTTTTTTTATTCTGTTCAAGTACATCTGCCAACCGGGGGGGGAAGCAAATAAAGTTTACTTCATATCATAGCCTCGTTCTGTACAGTGATACAGTTGATGATGGGTGTAGTTTGGTAGAAAGAAAGGAGCTCCAAGACAAAACTGATCAGGAATAGGATTGAGTTACGCAGGTGATTACACAGTTGGTGAGAGCAGTCTGGAAGATCGTGCTGTCTGTTGTCACACCAAAGAGTTAGACCAGCACTTGCATACAGTGGTTGAGGAGCTGATGTATGTAACCTATAAAGTCCAGCAAAGTACTGCCAAGGGACAAGCAAAGCTGTTAGCAGAGGGATGTCTGTATCCACTGGGAGGCTAGTTCTCTTCTACCATTTGCTAATAAGCATCTTTGCCATTTAAATATAGAACTTGCTACCCCTTAATTATTTCAGCCCATGCTGAAACCATGTGTGATTACATGAAAGCCCTCGTAAGCGGCGCTGTCCCAATGGGAAATGCAGCCTTACAAACAAGACAGTTGGGATTACAACTGGAAAAGTCATAAGGCTGGACTGGTGCTTTTGCGGTTGAAGATTTGTTTGGAATGCATGAGGTGTGTGTATATTTTTGGAGCAAAATGTCTCTCTGCCATTCTGCACTACACTCACACACCTGTTCAAGTCCTGTGCACGCATGTAAACTTTCACAATGTACGGAAGAAAAACAGTCCTTCCACTCCCATGTCCTCTGAAGAATTGCTTCGGGGAAATATTTATGTTTCTGTCACTCTACCGAATGTTTCATAGCAACTCAGTGTCTCCATAATACTCCACCACCCCACAGATTCCACAGGTATTCTCGAGTAAAGGGCTTGGCATGGAGGGGAGGGGACAGTTTCAGGGTGTGAGAAAAAGGAGACTGCAACAGGCAGCGTGCGTTCATGTGCGTCAGTTTCCACTCCCGTGGCCGGCTGGGTGGGACTTGTGCTCTGATGTCATTCTTCCTGGTTTGGCTGTTGTCCTTCCCTAGCACAACCACAGGTGGCTCTGCTGCTGTCATTCAGCTCCTGTCAGGCAGCCTCCTCCCCCCACACCACTGTGTGTGTGTGTGTGTCTGTGTGTCCTGCCATGGGTCACTTCTTATTTGCTATGCACATGCTCCTCCCAATCTACTTCTGCTCTGTGATATGAACTTTGGAAGCAATCACTTGTAGGCTGTCTCTCTGCCACAGAATTCTTAAGTGATTATTCTTTGCCTCTGAAGGTGGACAGACCTCATCCCTGCTTTGTTCTTTACCCAGGACAACCTTAACGTCTTCCTGAGGGCCTGCGGGAAGCTCGGACTAAAGGAAGCGCAGCTGTTTCACCCCGGAGATCTTCAAGACTTGTCCTCAAGAGTTACAGTCAAGTAAGTGTAGCCCTTTCACAGCGTTGGTATAAACACTTTGATGCCTGTCTTTGTCATTCACAGGCAAGAGACAAAGCCTGAGACTCGCTTATGTTTTGATTTTTCCTTGACTGAATCAACTTAATCTTCCACAGAAAGGCTGAACGATTAAAAGTAACTTTCAGAGAGAGTGTATGGCACATGGGTCTTCATGTGAAGCATGATTCAAGCTGCTGTTATAAAAAAAAAAAAGGTCAGCACTATTTCAGTGCATATATTCTGCTGTTACACACCTGCTAAAGCGCAGGTGTCTAGTAGATCCAACAGTTGACTAAAAAAAAAAACACACAAAGCCAGTAGAAACAATGTGTTATAGAGTTTAACCTCTCATCTTTCCCATTGGTAATTAGAGAGAAGCCGGGCATAACATCAACACCCTGCTGGCATGTTTATTAGTTTGTTTTTTTTTCCCCAGTTTCACACAGTTGCTTTTGTGTCAGTTGAATGCCGCGCCAGAGAAGCAATGCGGTATGTTGAACAACCTGTTCGGTTTTTGCACAGGTGTGCCTTCAGGGGGGGGAAGCGAGGCAGGGCTCGGCATACTGTCCATCCTCTGCGGCACCCTCTCTGCGGCTGTACAGCAGTGTGCTGTGCACGCATTAAAAAAGTGCTATAGCAGCAATACCTGTAGGTTGTTAAGCTTGAAGCAGATAAGCCCTTAATAGCAAATAGATCACTTTAGGTGACAAAATAATTCATGGTGAAGATGTTTAAAACAAAAGGCAGCATGCACATGCAGAGGTTCTTCCTGTTTCACTTAATGTTGTTACATAGTAGTCCTTAACTTGGAGTATTCCTTTGAGATGTTTCCATAGCCTCTAAGAGCATTTTTCCCCCATAATTCACCCTAACTGGTTCTTTGCTAATGCTGGCAGCTAACATAGAAACCACAAAGGCATACACACAGGCAGGTGTGCTATAAACTGGTATATGGGCTGAACAAATCTGCTTGCCTTTTATCCAGACACACCCTCACCTCTACACCAGAGAATAAGCTTAAGATATCTTTCACTAAATGTCTGAATGTCGGTGTCATAAAGATAATTTTCTGATACAAACTGTGGCCTGTTAGTAATTTCCTTTCTTGCGTAACCTTTTCCCCATGATGCTGGTGGTAAATTTTATGTTGCAGTATGGCATTAATGGAGAAATGTTAATGCAGTGACAGCTGACCAAAAGTCACTCTATCATATTACAAGCTGATTCTGTCACACAAAAATATAAAAAAAGAGAGGCTTCTTGGAGTGTACTTTAGCTCAGCTACTTGCCATCTTGTCCCTCTGCATGTGGGGGTTTGGTAAGAGTGTTTTTGCAATCCTATTTTTAGCATCTGGGGTCACTTTGAGATGCAGGATTGATTGGAATGGAAAGGAGCTTTTAATAGTTTGTAGCCTCCCCTTGCTTGTGGTCTTCAGAGTACATGTGTGCGTATGTTTGTGTTTGTATATATGATGTTTGTTTGTTCCAATATCTTCAGTTACACATACCTAATTGCAGGAGTCAGTGTTGATTAATTGATTATTACAGTCATTCTTGTTGTTAAATTCAGCATATTTAACTATGCCAAGAATTTTTTTTTATTTTTTTAATGCAAGATGAAAAATTTGGCCTTCTGGGCATAATTGCGTCATTTTTGTGGAGACGTTCTGACTTGTACAAAGAGAAAGATGGCACACAGAAGGCAACATGAGGACATCATCCTAAACAAGGCTGCATAGAAGCAGCCAATGGCTTTATTGCACTGCTGCTTATCAGAGCCTAGGCAAATGAGCCCCTGAGAACGCACGTATACACACACTTACACAGAGAAAGTTGTCTCTATCAGCTGTCTTTACCCCTGGTGTTTGTCCAACCTCTGCTCCCTTAAACCCAGTCTGACAGGTGCTTCGCTCAGCTTCACTGTTTTTCTTATTCAGCAGCAGTTGGGTGGTTGTTGTTGTTGTTGTTGTTCTGTCACTTGGTTGCTTTGTGTTGCTTTTCACTCACACATAAAGCAGCCATCTTTATTTATCTTTTAAGTTTGCTTGACCTTTAGCTTCAAACTTCTCACTTAGAGCAGTTACATGAAATGCTTTGTAGCTAGAAGGGGGGGAGCAGCATGAGCGTGTGATTTTATATTTAAAAAGAAAGCAAAATAATAAGTCAAGTTTTCAGTTTGTCAGCAGAAAAGAAGTTAAACGCAACTCTTGTTCTCTGCCTCCAGTTTGACAGATTTGTAGTGCTCAGAATATAGTTATTAACAAGCCACAGTGACAGTTTAACTGGAGCCACACATGAGCAAGGCCTTATTTTATCCGTGTGAGCCTGCAATACGACCACCATAAAAGCTTATTGAATGCCTGCCCTGACCTTTGAGCTTTGCAGTTGTTGTAGTATTGGCCTCAGCATCACGCTCATTGCTGTATTGCATTAAAGAAAAAAGAGAGATAAGAATTCCCTTTATTAGTCCCACGATGGGGAAATTCGGTGTAGCAGCGGCAAAGGTATTTTACAGAGGATAAACAATAACTAGGATACAATAAAATAAAGTATAAAAAAGGTAAAATAAAGATATAAAAAGTATAAGAAGTAAAGTAGAAAGTAGAATGATTAAAATAAATCTGTTTAAACAATATGTACCAGTATAAATAAGATGTACATAATGGAGGATAGAACATACTATATGAAGATTATATTACAAAATGTATTATTATATTGCACCTGTTTATTACACTAAATAAATACCGACCCTATTTGAAATGAGGTATATTGTGCAGTGCTAGTGAACAGAGAACCACTTCTATTTCCGGGAGCAGTGCTGGTTAAAAAGTCTAACTGCTGCAGGGAGGGAGACCGAAGATATAAAACTTTTTGTCTGATAAAAATCCCTATCAGTCACAAACACAATCTCAAAAATTTTAATAGGCATGACACACTGTTGTGATAGAGATACAGACAGATATGAGGGGGCAGTGTGCTGTCTCCTATCATCCACGTATTAAACCATAGCCAAGTTCAACTGTGTTTTATACATGTAGTGTACCAGACTGAATCTGATTCATAATCGCAAACTGTGGCTCACATCTATTTATGACCACCTCTGTCAGATTATGACAGCTACCCAGAAGATGAAGCTATTAAAGTGCTCAGGATTAATCATTCTATCCAAAAGTGCTCTATTCAAAATTAGCCACATCCTGTACACTCTACATAAACACTATGATTCAGAAATTCGGGAGCGTGGCACAACTGTGTACGTGTTCCAAACTGAAATACCTCAACATAAGCAGCAGAAAATCACTTGCCTCAAATATATACTTGGTTCAGAGATGATTTTCACTCCAAAGTAAGGATTTATTTAAAAAAAAAAATACTGTAGTTTTCTGCTTAAGTTTTGCGTCAAATGAAAATTTATTGTAAAGCACTTTTATGGGGCCTAAGGCATTTTTACTTTACCTGAGCTTATCCGCTTATGCCACTGTACTACACTCGGGAGGTGGTAGAGACCAAAAACGGAGCTAAAAGAGAGCGACACAAATATGATTCCAGATGAATGATGATGTTCCTCCATTTGCCTCAAAGAAGAAATGGTGTTGCATGTTTAAGCCATGTTTGGATGAAAATGCATTTGTAGCCTACATGTATTAAAGTACCTTTCTGGATGCACAATTTTTATTACTTGGAATGTGATATCATGGTATCACTATTACTTTGATGACTATTAGTCCAAACTTTGCTCTGTGACCTCCAGGAACTGACAGATTAAGTCCCCCACAGAGAGGGGTCCAAAGTCTGATTTGTTTTCCACTGTTTGATTAAGCAAATTATTGACTAGTTCTGACTGCTCTCCAAACAAAGAAAAAAGGAAACCGCACAAGATTGACAGATACTGTCAATCTTGTAATTCTTGTGTGGTCCTTTAAGGAGTATTAATAGCTCCTTCTAGACAATCTATAAGCGACTGAGTGACTTTGTGGTGTTATGCAATATAATCCCTGGCTGCACATCATTGCCTAAGGAATGTGTTGTTTCCTAGGCAAATATGTACAGACTACATAACTTTTATCAGAATTTATTCATCACCAATGTGTATTGTACCTCATTCTGTGTGTACTATTATTTAAATAGTTTTAAACTGACTGTGAAAATCTGAATGTTTGGAACTTAGGGCAAAGGAGTTGAATGCAGTGTCCTGTGTGTTATTGTTTCGGGTGTGGTTCAGTGAGTTGGCACTGCACACCCTGGTTCTATGGTATAATATATGGCATTGCCATCACTTTTTGTCACAGTGTTGCGTGAACCGTGGGCAGATTGTGAAACCAAAGGAGCGATGATGCTGAGAGGCCAATAAAGTTTCTACACCATGGACGCAGCCCTGGCTGTAAAAGGGCAACACAAGGGTTATATTTGTGCTCTGTAGTTAACTTGGAGAGAGCAATACCAGCCTCACCCTGTTTCCTCACTCACAAAGGCTGCAGTGTGTCTGAGAAGTACGACACAATGATGTCTGACACAGTTTCACCCGCAGCTGATTCCCCTATTTTAACTCTCCTTGTGTCTTTATTTTTGTTTTGGTGCTGCTGGGGATTTTCTGGCTCTGTGTTTAAATCCCAAAGAACATAGATGAAGGCTGTTACATGCAGGGTTATGGATTGTGGCTGAGCAAGTAATGTTCATCGCAGAGGTATGCTTCTGATTGTGCGTTCACACCCACTAATTTAAAGCTTCGGTGGTTGGTTTGTCTTTTGATGTGTTTATCCTCAGAGAGGCTGAGCTGGTTGGTGTTTTATTGACTGATACTAGAGCCAGATGCAGGTCAGAATTCATTCATCTGTAGATTTTATTATTATCTAGTTATAGATCTTAGTATTTCTTTCTGCCTCCTGTTACAACACAAGGAAATGATTGAATTGGATAGATTCACTTTGGTCTCTGTTAGGAAGTTATTGTCTAAAATTTGAATAGTAGCTTATGGTTCTTCAGTTTGCATGTGCTCTTTCTGCCTTTTACTTTTTTCTTTTTGTCTTTTTTTGGGCTTCTTGCTGGTTTTGGCAGAACTTTCTATTCGACTCATTTTACTAAAATTAAAGTAACTGATAGTTTGGCAAAACAGTGTCATGCAGATAAAAACCTCTTCTGTCGGGACACAGATTTGATTTGTTTGTAGTCGTTCAAGAGGCTTGTGTTTATCTTTCCCATGATTGTATAGCAGACGTTGGCTCAGGTATCTTTGCATTTGCAGTGTGAGTTTAAAGAACGGTGTCTCAGGCTGATGAAAGATCGTTAGTTGTTCTTTGCCCTGGCCAAGAGTGCGGTGGTGTGACAGTCTGTGTTAGCATGTAGCAATTAACACTTGGAAATGATTAAAGCATCCTATAAATTTGTCAGGCTGGACGGTTTCCTGTCAGATCTGTTTACTTACTGTATAGCATATATAAGTTGTCCGTTAAGTTTTTTTTTTTTTTTTTTTATAGGACGCTGAGCTCATTCCTGAATATGCTTTTTTTCCTTTTTAACCTGGGAAAGCAAAAAGACATACAAGGAGATGCTAGAATATCCTTACCAGGCATGATACATATAAAAAAGATGCATAAAACACAAATGTTTACACACACACACACACACACACACACACACACACACACACACACACACACACACACACACACACACACACACACACACACACCAATGAAATCACAATAAACTGATTATACTACTTCAGAGTATCTTTACACAGCTTGTTCTTTCCATGCAGAAATGGTGAAAATCAGACTTCACTGGTGTCCATGCTCAATCATATGAGTACTCAGCTGATTCTAACAAGCTCCAGTAAAATCCTGAGGCTCCAGAGACCTGGAAAAAGCCCTTTTTTTTTCTTTTTTTTTTTTAATTGAGCATTACAAGAAACGCTGGTAGTTTTTTGTATACAACGCCTGCTTTTCTGGACCTGGCTGCCACTGTTATAATCTTAGACTTTGTGCCTATGTTCCAAGGCACACAAGAGGGCATTTTTTTTTTCACCCATCTCTTTTATTGGGCCTATAAATATTCCTTAGTATTCCAAATTGGTGAACGTCCACTTCAGTTTGCAATGTTGGCAAATCAGCATTTTTGGAAACCCCTGGTGTGAGATGACGCATGCTGGTGGGAAAGTTGATCGGCTTCCCGTCCAGCTGTTAGTGGTGGAAGAAATGCTTAGATCCTGATGGGTAAAAGTACAGTGCAGCAGTGGAAAAATACTCTAGCAGAAGCACTGAAGTGTTTTCAGCTAAATACTGCCTATCATAATTAATAGTTTATAGACCATATGCCATTCCTGACACAGTGCTCCCACAGCAGTCACCTGCTTGTGACCTCTTGAGGTGGCACCTCCCAGTCTTGAGCTAAGGCTCTTGTGCATGTAAAGCAAATGTGTTAACTGCTGTACTAGCCACAAGGTAGAGACAACTCAGGAGGTAAAGCAGGTTTATGTACTAATTGGAAGGTCCGTGGTTTGATCTCTGACTCCTGTAGTCTGCAGGTTTCTTCCTGTTATAGGGGAGTTTTTCCTTCCCACTGTCACCAAGTGCTTGTTCATAGGGGTTTTGTGTGTGTGTGTGTGTGTGTGTGTGTGTGTGTGTGTGTGTGTGTGTGTGTGTGTGTGTGTGTGTGTGTGTGTGTGTGTGTGTGTGTGTGTGTGTGTTGGGGTTTCTTTCTAATATTGTAGGTTTTTTGTTTGTTTGTCACTCATAATATGCAAAATTGCAAAGCTTCAAAATCTGCAGCATTTAAATATTTTTAGCTCTCACTGGGCAATTCAGTTGTGTATGTATTTTAAGGCACTGATCTAAGGTTTCGTCACAGTGCATCGCAGTCTCTGCAGATTTATTGGTTACATTGCCTGCATGGAACAAGCCTTTCCATGCATGCAGTGTAATCCAAGTTCTCATGGTTAGACAGAGGTGTGTTTGCCTACTGTATCAGCACGTGATGCAGGACTGTGTAGCATTAACAGGAGATGTAAAGCAGACTGTAAATCTTCTCATGCCACCATTATGGCTACTGTATATGCTGTAGCCATTCATCACTGTTGGCTGACATCTCAAGACAGACACTAAGGTCATAATAGTCGACAAGTACACAGTGTACAAAGGGTAATAATCTGCAGCTTGAAACTGAGAGTTTTGTTTGGTTTCACAGGAGCTCACAGTTTCCTGGGAAAGTTGATTGCTGACAGACAGTTTGACTGTGAATCGCCCGAAATATGAGTGAAATTCTCTGAGGCTTGGTAGCTGTTTGGAGCTTTGTTCCACCGCCTCCAAACATAGCCTTGTTTGGTGATAAATTAGCAGCTGTTAAGTTTATCTTTATTCCAAATCAGAACTAAAGACCCATTTGTGTCCCTAAAGTTAACTAAATGATTTTGCAATCGCTTGATGTTTGTGGTTAGCTTAAAATTAGGTGCACAGATGTGACACGCATTGTTAAACCTCAACATTTTTCTTCATGGCTTTTTTTTTTTTTTTTTTTTTAAACCCCCCCTCCCACAAATGTTTGTTTTTCTCGCCGCCTTTGTGTTGTTGTGTGAGAGTGAGTGGTAGGCTGGCAATAGTCTGGATTGTGCCCTCAGTTTCCAGCTCTTTCACTACCCAACACAGACTCAACAACGATGCTCTGTTTTGTTTGTGTTTCTTCTTTACTTTCATCTTCTCTCATACAGACAAACCTCTCTTTTCTGCTGTTTTTCTCCCAGGCATCAAGAGACCAGCAGAAGGCTGAAAAATGTGAGTGTTTTTTTTGTTTGTTTGTTTTGTTTTTTCCAGAGGTATTTTGTTTTATAACTGCTGAATTTATTGTCATCTTAGATATTTGCTCCATTGCTTCTTTCTCTGATATGTACATATATTTAATGTGTGAATGTTAACTTTTGCACACACTACAACTCAATTTGTGAAGGTAACACCTCATATAGATTTATTGCTCATGTATTTTGGTAGATGGGAGATGTAGGTGACTAGACAAAGGGTCAAGAAATGGAGAAAGACACGTAACAAAGGTTCCCAGCCAGATTCTCACTTTAACCATGTAATCAATACATTCAAAGTCTTAAGTCCCTGAATAACAAGAATGCCTCCTACACCTACCTCTTTTAATGAGAGTCATTTGAGGAGACAGGTAAAGTTTTATTTAGGTGCAATGCTGAGAAACAACTGCAGAACATCTACAGAACAAATTCAGGGGAAAAAAACATATCTTTGTAATTTTTTCATTTTTTTTAAATTCATTGATAAACAAGTTTTTGCAGACTTCTCCCTAAATTTGTTTTTGTCAGATCTTTACACTGAAAATATATATGTGTGTGTGTGTAGTAGATCGAGCATGTTTATGTCAAAAATTGTGTTCTTATTTTAAGATGCATGAAAATCATTGCTGGAAGCATTGCATCTCTATCATCCTGCATTGTTTCCTGCATTTTGTGTGCGCTACACAATAATAATTTTCTGACTTGCCTGACAGAAAACCAAAGCGCTGACACGTCACTTTAAACGGTATCAGGTGTAATGGGCTATAGCTTTGTTGGTTTAGTGTTTGCTTTCGTGCACTAGTCTCCTGTCAGCCTATAAATGCACACACAAACAACAACAGAGTATTCTGGATGAGTCTGGAAATTAGAGCATGGCTCTAGGTGATGTGACCCTCAGTCAAAGCTGGGCTACAACTATCATAACAAATATCTGCTTTAGTACTGCACAGTACATTCTGGCTTTTGCACAGGTTAAGGTATAGGGATAACCTGATATACAGGTCGTCTGGTAGTATTAACGAATTTCTACTTGCAGGCAGATCTCTCTAATAACCTGTTTTTTTTGTTTGTTTTGTTTGTTTTTTTTTCTCTTTCCAGGTATTGATCACCATTTACTGGTTAGGCAGAAGAGCTCAGTGTGACTGTTTCTATAATGGACCTTACTTGAACTTCAAGGCATTTGAGGGCTTATTGGGCACAGCTCTATACAAGGTAAATTCCCGAAGTGAGCTCGCTCTTATTCATGCTCGTGAAACAGAAGCTTAATTTCCTCGTGGACAGCAGAAACAGCAGGATTGGAAATTCCTTTTCTCCTGCCGCAGTGTCGTACATTTCTGTATCTCTGGTATGTGGACTATGTGGCAGAAGAATGACAGCAATAGGTTAAGGGGGCCGCAGTTCGCTAGCCCCTAAAACCAAAGCTATGTATAGTCATAAATGACCTGATCCCTTGACTCAGCTATTTTAATCTTGTTTACAACACGTATCTCTGTTTGCATAGTTTTGCATGTGAAAATAGCCACTTCTTTTCTTGAAGAAGCCTCGTTTCCTCCCCATGCATGTGCCACTGTTGACTTTGGCACTTTGCTTTCACATAGATTTATAGCTTGTGTGGAAAACCTCTGTAATTCAACTGACTACACGGATTTTCGGTAATAGCAGTGGGATGCATCGTATTTTGTACGTTTAGTCACGCTAATCCAAGCTCAGCGGCGCAGGGTTAGGCTGAGTTTGCTTTGTGGACTTGTATTGTCTGGTGGGATTTGGCAGATTACAGATGTGAAAATCATTTTCTCTTTAAAGTGGCTGTCAAGTTTTGGCTTGTCTGGGGTTTGCTTGTGTGTTTATGTGCAGTGACATTCTTTTCATGCAGTAAACACAGTCATAACGAGTGTGCGAATCATGACACTGTTTATTTTCACAGCCATAGCAGAGAAGAGAAAGCAATGAAGTTATCCTGTTTAAATGGCACTCCTTATAGATGGTATAGAAGCGTATGCTTACAGTAACTTAGTCTGCAAGAATGAGAGGCCAGGCAAAACAGACTCTCTACCTGGGAGATCTCACCACACACACAGTGGAGCTAAATATTGTAATTGGCACCCTATTATCTGAATGTGTGAGTGTTGTGTGCGTCTGAAAGTCTTTGCAGGAATCTTCAGTCAGAAAGGCAGCAACGTCCGAGACAGCGGGTTTTGGAGATAGTTGTACTCGGAGCGAGAGGAGCTCTCCCATCTGAGAGGAGGAGGAGGAGGAGGTGGACACAGGAGAGACGACTCCCTGGACAGCTTGGACTCACTGGGTTCCCGACCCCACAGCATCTCATCTGACGCCACTCTTAAGGGCAGCAGCGAGGGTAGGAGATATCACCTTATCCCCATATAATCTTTAACTCCTTGTTGGTGATAACATTTTTTTTTTTTTTTAACTTTCTGCAGCTGATTGTTTGGCATTTGACACGACGCAGCATGTGATTTTATGACATTCGAGAATGGTTCTCACACTTTGCACTTGTTTGTTTTAGACGTTCTCTAATTGTCTCTCTACATTAATATTTATAATCCAGCTCATCTGTGTTGAAACTCAAATATTTGTGAACAGGGAAGACACACTGCCTCAGAGCCAGCTAGTTGACACCCAGTTGTGAAAACAAATGCCTATTGCCATCTAGTGGTATGCTTTTGAAAGTGAATATCAACATAAAGCCCATGTGGTACACTTTTTAAGAAGGGGAGGAAACTGCTGGCCGGTGATCTCAGAGCAGTTCTATCTTGCACAGCAGAGGTCAGAGAGACATTCCACAGCCGTCCACACCAGCTTGTAAATGAGGAGGCCTCTGTCCCCACACCCTGCACCCCTCTGTTTCTCTTTCAGAGTCACGCCAAAACACACAACACACTCCTCTGGCTCTTTTTCTCTCTACTCCCACTTTCCTCCCCAGTCTTACACCTGTTTGTCCTCCTTCGTGGTCCAGGTTGTTGCAGTGATACCGAGGCAGACTCCGTCTTCAAGAGACTGAGAACAAGGACAAGGTCAGTTACCGGCGGTCGGCAGTCATCACACCGAGAACCACCGCCCAGTTAACCAGTTTCTGCCCACTAAAGACAAATCTTCAGGCTACGTGCCTGCTCCAATAAGGAAGAAACGGCCGAACGTAATGAGGACAGCCGGCGCAGCTGGGCTAGCAGCAGTTTCGCAGAGAGTGAAAGCGCTCTCACCAGGTACCACTACAGTCCGTGCACACGTTGTTCTGTTTGTGCTCTGTACAATCTCAGCTTTTTTTTTTTTTTTTTTTTTAAAGAGATATTGTTCCTCATGCTTCTTGTTAAATATAGCAAATCATACCGAAACTCCTGGTTGTGCTTCAAAAGGCTGGAAGTTTACTCGGTAGCTGTTTTCTCCTTTCTCATCGCTGTGTTGTCTGTGAATGGTCGATGGTGTTGTCTTTCATTGTTGTTGTTGTTGTTGTGAATGACTGCCTTGGTGAAACAAGGGTATCGCCGGGCAGCTACGGAAACAGTCAAGCATCCCAGAGCGCCTTCCCCGAAGCTCGTCTCCAATGGGCCCACGAGTATGAAAGTGGCAGTGACTCAGACACAGACCGACCAGACCCTGATCTTGTTCTAGATGACCTGGCCAGCAGGCGTTTCCACAGCCCCTCCCCTGCTCCTCCCACCAACTTCGCTGTACCCATCAGTCCCCAGGTTGGAGTTAGAGGGGGCAGCTGGCCCAAGGTCACTATGACTCCCAGCGTTGTCCCCCACAAAACATGGCCTGCCTCAGGTCAGAGAATATAAAGCAACAGCGTGACTTTGATGTGCCTGCTTGATAAAAGCAACTAGAATGCTTCTCGTACCCTCAGTTTGCATGGTTAACTGTAACCATGAGCAGTGTATTTGGTCATACTGTGCTGCTGCCTAACATTTTTGCAGTCTTCAGTTTGGTGGTTTTTGCCCCAAACAACTTTGAGTTTTTAGATTAGCATGCCCTTATTTGCTGCTTCTGAATTTTTTTTTATTTTTTGTTTTTTAGCTTGGAGGAGTGATTTGAGTTGGCAGGACAGCCCTACAAATCAGTTTTTACCTCCCAGCTTGGTTTTGAGCTTGCATTGGTTGGTAATCCTTGCGGCATTTTATTTGCGGTTTGTTGTGATGGAGGAATGTGTTTTTTTTGGCATTACCTGTGTGCTGCACTGCTGCTTAAAAAAAAAAATCTTGACACTTGTGATTGGCTGTCTCTCTTGAGCAGCAGTGGCATCAACCGAAGGGAAATGCAGCCCACCCGGCACAGTTCAGTGAGGGTGAACCACCGCCGAGGCGTGTCCACTGACAGGCCGTTCAGGGAGATATATGACACCTCTGAGGATGAGGATGATGAGGTGGGCTATGCTGACCCTGTCCAAGATGATCTCTATGCCCGTAAGATGGGTATCAAACCCCAGCCTACAACCAGTATATCTTATGACAAGTTCTTACCCAAGTTCTGGACACCAGAAGAAGACATTCACATACAGAAGATCAAACTGGGCTCTCAGAGGAGACCCTGGTACAAGAAGATACAAGGCTTCAGGTGTGTGAGGGCATAAATGTATATATATACATTCCTTTCTTTCTGTCCTTAAATTAACTGCATGCCAATCTAACCCTTTACATTAAAAATTTTGATTTGTGTTCACAGTCTTTCAAATTCCTCCAACCTACAGTTTCTTTCACTTTCTCGTAGCTTCCTATCTAATTTCATTTACCTTTTTGTCTTCCTCTGTCCCTTCTGCGTTCATCGGCTGTAGCCATAAGAAGTCAGGCTCTTCATCAGATGACTCAGACTGTGGCATCAGCCCCTGGCTCTCCTCTGCCCCCTCTCCCTCAGGCCCATCTCCCTCTCATTCCCACACACACGAGGCTTCAGCTCACACCACCCTTGTTGTTGGGAAAAGGTCGATACAGCTGCATGATTGTGATGATGCTGGAATGTTTTAAAGCATCCAGATTTTTATAGGAAAATAGAATTGACTCCTGTTGGGGCTCTGTTTCTGATGGAGCATCTTAAAATAATACTAATGATAAAATGCACTGTGAAGCTACCGGAGAGCTGCCCTAACATGCTGTTATAATGCAGTTTGCTTCTTCTGGCCTTAGTGGAAATGGGCTGTATTATTCTACAGTATTTATATTACAGCCTATGCTCTAGATTTCGCTTTAAAAAAAAAAAAAATAAAAAATATATATATATATAATATTATAGAAAGGAGCATTGCAGCTTTATTTCTAACAGTGTGACTGTAAAACCCACGTTTGATCCACTTCTGTTTGAATCAGATGTCACCACTGTGGCTGCTTGTTGTATCTTTTCTTCCTTTTCTTGCTCTTTGATCCAGTTCACACGCATGCACTCATCACCTCTCTGTCCTTTTTCTCTCCTTTTGCCCACCCTGCAGTCCTCATGTTCAACCACACACTCCTCCCCAGCTTCCAAAGTCCCCTCTCTTAGAGACCCCCCCACAGGCATTTGCCCCCGTGGACCCCCACCTCAGGTCCCAGACTGGTAAAGGGAAGAAGTGGACACTCTTGGGGCGCCAAGACCCCCGGGAACCCCCGGACCCTATTGATTATGAAAGCATTGACCCAGACTTGGAGAATGATGACATGTTTGCCAGGCGAACCCTTGCCTTCCAGTCCAACACGAACCTGGCTAAGATGAAGACTCGGCCGACTGGCAGACATCGACGCTGCACGTCTGAGCCGCAGCTCAATATTGTCACCCAGAAACCCATTCATGGGTGCTCCGGGGAAACCGAGTTCCCAGACATTGAGCAGGATGATGTGGTGTATCGCAGGGAGAAAACCCAGCAGGCACAGCAGCAACGACCACTCTCAGGAGCCCCTGACAACTATTCCCCAATGCCCATCCCAGAGCCTTGGGCTCTGCCTCCTGAACTCAAGGCCAGGACTCCTCTGCCCCCCATGTCCTTTGACTCATAACGCAGCAACAGCTAACCAAAATGAAATTGATAAGGAGGCACGTCCTGCAACGGATGACATGCTAATTCGGAAGCTCAGAATTTGTTTCTGATCAGAGCCAGAGCTCTGGTTCATCAGCCAGTCAGAAGACCCCTTCAGTGCCTTCTTCCTGCAACAAAGAGGATCTGCACAATGGCAGGCAATCAGGGAAGCCAGTCAGTTAAGATATAAGAAAAGGCTCATGGTGGAGAGGCTAGCTGCTCTGAAGCTGTAGAAAAAGATTGACGTAAGAGTGGCTGTAGACGTTTTTTCCTGCGTGTTTCTCTTGTTTCTGTCCCATTTCAGACTTTCAGTAATTTATGTTTAATATTGAATTGCTCTCACCTGGATAAGGAGTGGTTTGAAGCCCTTCACAGTCAGAGAGGAAAGTTTTACACGGTTAATCTCTTGTTTCTGAAAACTAACAGGTGCCTTTTACATTCATTTTATCAATCATGGGTATTTCAGAGCAAGGGTGAAGGAAAAGTGGTGAAATTGACCACAACAGCAGCTTAGAACTTTCTCTTGTTCTAAATGTTTGTTGTTCCTTCAGAACTGAATAAAACTCGTGGTTGATGATGTAAATTTTCCTTCTCAAACTGATGGTCATTAAAGACCGAGTGGTTGCCTACATTACATTACACAATAAACCCACTGCTATTGTGTATTTTAAGGTGTGATGTATGGAATTTTTTTTTTCTCAAAGCAAAATGATTCAGTGTATCATTTGCAAAACAGCCCCAAAATAACTGCCTTTCTTTCATCTTTTAGGTTTGTTTTTCTATCCAACAGTTTGCCTGTAAATGGGGAAAAATATTCGTGCTTAATAAAAGAAAAAAAGCAACTTGTGATGAATTGCACAATGTTTCTTTTTTGTTTTTGTTTTTTTTCTTTTCTTTACCTCACCTGAAGTCTAACCTGACTTGGGCATAGTGTTGTTTTTCTCAGCACAAGGAACTTTATACAGGCTTATGAAACTCAGTGCAGCAGAAAGGGAGGAAAGGTTGAGTGCTGAGAAATATCTAAACATAGCATCCCAACACGCTGACTGCACCAGACCAAGTAATTAAATAGTCTTGTCTGTTGTGCCAACATGAAGGGCTATAGAAATTCCCCACAGCTCTGAAAGAGGATATGACTTGTGGACCTCATAGTAACTTTAACACAAATCTAAACTGTAGTGTTTGCAGGTGAGCAAACGCACAAAAGCACATACAAAGCAACCATTTAGCCTGAGTCAAGCCCATCTGGGTTTACTTCACTCCCATATATGCAAAGTCATGTTTCAAATGACATCACGTTGGGGTCGGCAGAAAGGCAGCATTGTTTAGGGAAAGATACGAGTCTACACACCACCTCAGTCAAAATGTCAGGGTAACTCTAATCCTCTCAGTCTAAACAAGGAAAAACAAGCAGAGTCATGTCCTAACTGACCTTCTGTACATTTGAGGCCCTTCTAGCTGTGAATGAGCTGATGTGTAATAGTTTCTAATCAGTGTCAAGCTCTTGAACAGAGCGCTCTCAGACTCACAGTCAAACTCCAGGCTGTAGAAATGTGACTTTGTTGTCTGTGGTTTCCTTTGGTTTCCTAGAGAACGCCAAGAGAGTATGGACGGGTGAGTTCCCCAAACAAATGTGGCACATTTGCATTTGCTCTGGCCTCTTACGGTCGCGCCCTGCTGCCTCCTGCTTTTATGCTGCTGTTCTCACTCTTTAGCCGCTAAACGCTGACACACAACATTGAGTATTGCATGGCTCAGAGCCACGTTCAGGGGGATGTGGGCTTTGCTCCACAAAACTCTTTTGACAGAGCTTACATACAATAGTAATATGCTGGGTCATCTACCTAAGCTGCTGTGTGTGTCCCAGTGAGAGTTATGACTGAGCACTGATAGCAATATGAGACACATGTAACTCTTTACAGTTAGGTGAGACAAAAAGCCATTTTTCCATAAGGTGGGCCTTTAAGAGACTCTTTTGCATGATGGGAAGGACTGTAACTAACCCTGAGCTTATATCACCCTCAAGGTTTTGTGGTCAACCGGTGTGCTGTGTTTCCATACTAACAACTCACTGCAGATACCCAAAAATATTAATGGCAGGTACCCAATGGAATTGTAGTGTCCTATTTATTATTTTTTGTATCTGCATCATATTTAACAGGACTGTAATAAACAGTATTGTGCATGCATACCTGGAAGTGGATTTCCACCTGTCAACTGAACTGCTGATGCCTTTGATTGTTTTAAAAAAAAAAAAAAATCTGCTCACTGTACTTTTTTTCCCCCTGCAGGAGTAAATCGGTAAGCGATATGTATGTCGACCCTGTGGTCATCCGGCAGGTTCGCTACGAAGAGCTGCAGAAGTACCGTGAGCAGGTTAAGGAGGGCGAGGATAAGTGGCAGGATGTGAGTATAATGTGTACTGATATTTGAGGATATCAGTCAGCTTCACCACCCTTCTTGGTATATGATTCAAGACATGCCTGCTTGGGCAGAAAGAAGTTTGGCTGCAGCACAGATGAAGTTGAGGTGAAAGATGAGTCACATAGATCTGAGATCTATCTGTGCTACCAGGCAATCGCAGGAGCAGGTGCTCTGGTGTATTATAGATGGCTACAGGGTGGGGGGAAAAAAAAAAGTGTAGATAGAAATCATAGATGGGCAGATGCTGATTGGAGCAGCACTGCCCTCTGGCTATGGATCTGCCTCGTTTGATGCAAGAATCACCACATGCACTAAAGTAGAAATAATATTAAATGATGTAAGGCAGAGTCTCCATGATGAAAATAATTTGACTTGGTCGATATGAAATTAATTCTGGTGCAAGTTAGAGTACAAGCGGAAAATAAGCTTCAAAGGTCAGCGGTGCAGCAATTTTAAACACTGCTGATCCATTTATGCATGTTCATTGTTAGCTAGAACAGCTACACAGTAATAAAAAGTTATACTTGTATACATTGCATGACTGGTCTGATCTGGTGTCATAGCAAAATAATGGAGTCTTAAAGCAGCATTTAGGTCACACAGCCCCCAGTACTCAGGGGAAGTGAGCCGGGAGGAGCCTAAAGCACACAAATAGAACACCTTCAAATGCAGCCCTTTCTCTCTCTTTTTTTTTTTTTTTTTTTAAATGTCTTTTTCTCTCTCCTTCTCAACTTCACTCTCCTCAGTTGTACACTTAGCTCTGCACACACAGGCAGTCTGTTGTATCTACAGTAGATGTAAGCTGAATTTTTGAGATATGCTGCATGAGGTGATGAGTGCTTCCTTCCTCTGCAGGCCCTGAGCAACTGGAAAAGCCGACGCCGCAGTGTCAACTCTGATATAGTGAAGAAGAAAGAGGAGAGGGAGAAGATAGAGCAGATTACTTACGGCATTGAAAAAAGGTCTAAGACCTTCAAAGAGATGCAAGAGGAGAGGTGAGGAAAACACACCAGTCCAGTAGATGTACTGCTATTGATTTTATTTATTTTTTTTTAAATTCTGGTTCTGGCTTTCCTAAAAATGAATGCTCACTAAATTTATTCCTCTTCTATACCTTTTTACCATCAGAGGGGGGACCGTTTGCTAAGGTAACCAAAGGAAAAAGTGTTTGTAATTTAGCCAGACTACATAATCATTGGGGCAGGAGTGAATGGCGAGACTGTAATTGTACACTGAGTCAGTGTGAAAGTGTCATTTAATCATGGCTTACAACATGACGGTCATTTTATTTAAGTGCACATCTTGCTTCCCCTCTTCTTGTTTTCTGTGCTGCGCTTTCTGCTGTCCTCCTTATCACGCCATGCCCCCACGTTCTTTAATTTTATTCATCTAGTCCAATTTGTTCCTATTTGCCTCTTATTCCCTCCCACCTTCTCCTCATCTGTTCCCTCCACAGAGAAGGTAAAAAGAACAGCACTGGCAGCCGTCTTGGATCGCTCTCTTTCTTAGACGACGACGACGACAACGTATTTGAAAAAGCCGTCAGTGCCCCACATACCCGACAGCTTCTTGCCAGAAGCTACACAATTGACACTCTCCAGTCTTCCTATGAACCTCCCAAACCCTCTGTGAAAGACAGAGAACCTCCCGTTGCTCCCCCAGCTACCGGCGGGGCCGCTTTGCCTTCCACCTCACTGGATGCTGTGGACAGTCCTGCACACAGCAGCTCCACGAACACAGTCACTCCTAATAGCCACAGCTCACTTAACCGCTCCCCATCTCCAGAAGCTGTACCACCGAAGAGGAGTACAGTCTCAGAGCGCACCGACACAGCCAAGAAAGGAGAGGCCACAAGTGTTGTCTCTTCTTCAAGCTCCCCACCAAAGGAGCCTGAGCCAAGGCCTCCATTGTCGGGCACACAGACTGAGGTGAAGGCCCCCTCCTCTGGCTCTTTGCACACACAAGCACAGCCCAGTTCAATGGAACCCAAGCCTCCCGCGGTGTCTCAGGTTTCTTCCTCCCTGCCCAGGAGCTACCAGAGATCGGATGCCGCACGTCTAACTTCAGTTGTTGCGCCAAGGCCCTTCGGGACTCAGCCCTCACGCATCACCTCTCTTCCTCGAAGCTTTACTGTGAGTACCAGATAGTTTTACAAGTAAACACAAGCTACCAACACAGCACAAGAACATCAAGAGGGCAGGAAATGAGTGTTTGTTTGGAAGTAAGCAATCTCTGGCAGGTAATTTGTTTTGAGTATATCAGTATTGCCCAAGAGTCGTATCTGATTACAGTGTGAATAATGGATGAAGCTTGTGGTTTTATTATGCTAACTCCACTACCAGAGCTGCTATTTTCAGCCTAGTTCAGATTCATTACTGTTACACAAAAATGTAGTTACTTGTCAGGAAGCAGTTTCACACACAAAAAAAAAGGTGATAACACATTTACCACCTTTTTCACAGAGTGAATTGGATCATTTTGTAATCAGCAGCCCTCTGCTGTCCATGTTCATCTTTCACTTAGTTGTAACTGAGCCTTAATCGCTGTGTTCTTTGACACTCCCTGTGCAGCCTGGACAGATGGATGACTCACACAAGCGCATCAACGGCAATGTCGATGTTTCTAAGAAGTCATCAGTGCCGAGCCGTTATCATCAGTTCATGACCTCTGAGGATGAAGCTCAGTCTAGCTCAGCACACAGCAGTGAAGAAGAAGAGGAGGAGGAAGAGGTGACTACAGAGAAGAGCATCACCTCTGCTCAGAGTGTCCCACCTGCCCCTCCTCAGGTCAAGAGTGAATCTCCTGCTCCAGCCAAAGAAACCAGCCAGGTACTCAAGTTTCCTCCTGGTTACAAAACAAATGAGCTTTTTTTTTTTTTTTCTACTGACTACACTGAATTCATTCAAAATAAATGTCTCTTAGTGAGTTTTATTTAACATTCACAGTGTTGACACTGTATTGGTGTGTTTTTAGCTTGGTGGTAAAAAATCAGTGAAACCTAATGCATGATCATGTCAAATTTCAGCTTTAACTTCTTTTATTATGTATACAATACTGCACTGGTAGCTAAAGTATAGCGACAGGTTGGCATTTAATCAACAGCCATAAATAATTAATAAAAGGCTTTTTTTTTTTTTTTTTTAACCTGACATGTGACTCCAGAGCAAAGGAAAGTCAGCCCACGTTTGTTCTCTTAGAGTTCACCTCTACTCACCTGTGTTGTTGTTTTTGGTCTGTAGGAGAACTACTGTGAGATGCGGATCATCCTGAACCAGAAGCCCAACAGCAGCAGAGACTTTGGCTTCCAGGCAGACTGGGACTCAACAGGAGCTCGTGTCACATCCATCCAGCCAGGTAACACTTGAGAGAAATCCCCTCAAACAAAAGGATTTGCATTATATAAGAAAAGCTTTTTTTTTTTTTTTTTTTTTTTTTTTTTTTTCCCTCCCACCATCCAGCATAGTGTGTGAAAGTCAGCCAAACTGACAGCATTCACAGTGAACAGGCCTGGAGGAAAATAGATAAGACACACAATGCAAGTTTCTCACTAGAACTGACTGATCTGTTCACAGATACAGTGCAGTGGTAATATTGGCAGCCAGTGCTCCATTTTCTGTCAGGCACGGTCGGTTAGTTGTCAGCAGGTTTTTGAGTCCATTGCAGTGGTGATGCCAGACCTGCTTGTATGTAGGGCAGCTTCTATCTGGGTCAGATCTGCTGGGCCTGAGCCTCTCTTTCTGAGATTCCCCACCTGCACATCACACTACGCCAAATAAATGAGTAAAGTAATACTGACACCCCACAGCAATTACAAATGTAGCCTTGTCACACCTGCTTACAGCTTATTTGAGTGTAACCTTGGACTACATGTGGCATATTGCTTGCTCTTTCGTTTCATTATTAACTCATATACTTGTGAATGTGTCAGTGTTAGGATGCTGACACAAACAACAGGTTAAGAAGAAACAAAATCAGCAGTCAACACAGTGAAAGCATACAAAGAAAGTTGTAATGACCACATCCACTGTTTATTAGACTGTGTAGCCATGTAGAGCAGCAGAGCATGAAAGCAATACCTTCATGAGCCATATCTTGGACAAATTAGTCCTGCAGAGCAAGGATATAAAGTAAGATGTTTATATAAAATACATGATTAATAATTGCAAACAGTAAAGGTACAAAATACAAATAAAGAAGTGCACCTAGCTAAACCAAATGCCATCTAACACAAAGACCTGCAGCACATTCAGTATCAGCAGTGCTAGATTAAATGTTGCACATCAGCATTCCCAGTTTTCTACCAGAAACTCAAGTCGTGACAGTCAAATGTGTGACCAAATTGATGGAATCAAGTAAAATGCCTGCTATGACCCTGACCTCTCCCTCTTTGCAGGTAGCCCAGCTCAGATGTGCCAGCTTCAGACTGGAGACAAGGTGCTGACAGTGAATGGGCACAAGGTGGCAGACATGAGCTACACAGAGTGGAAGTCCCACATGGAGGAGGCTCTGCAGGCGGGCAGTCTGGTCATGGATATAAGGCGTCATGGCCAGAACAGTGAGTAGCCTTGAGCCCTGCCTGTTTGTGCTTGTGTGACAGTGAGAAAAATAAAAGTAAAAAGTTTTGAGGGTTGCATTCCTGGACTGACAGCGCTGCTTATGCTGCTTGGGTTGCTAAACAGTTTTGACACTCTAAATTGGTTTGTCGGCTCTTGTGAATTCATCCATAAACGAGCTCATGACAAGCTAAATGAGGAGGGACTTGTGAGTTATTCTTGCTGGTCTGGTGAAGAAAGGCTGTTATTGTTTTGAGGTGTGTGTGTGTGTGTGTGTGTGTGTGTGTGTGTGTGTGTGTGTGTGTGGTGTGTGTGTGTGTGTGTGTGTGTGTGTGTGTGTTGTTCATTTTTGTTCCATTGCTTCATTTCTCTTGTGTATTTTTCCCCCCCATTGTTTCTGCTTTCTTTTCTAGCTCATCAGCATTCTTCTATCCATGCAGTGTTTTCCTTTTAGACTAACCCAGCTCAGATCCACAGTCCAATGAGTGTGTGATGTTTTCAGGTTAGGTTTTCTTTATCAAGTATCATCAGTGTCACATTTGTGTCACACAGTATAGCTAACTTAAACTAACTTGCAAGACAGAAATGGTGATATCCAGTGGTTGTGAGCTTATTAGAAACATGTTTGGGTTAATAGAAGCTTTATTGGGCTGCTTGGCTGGGGAAGGGTGTTACTCTGTCTCCCCCTGCTGCACTCTATTAATACAAGCATAACAGCATGCTTGTCCCCTGCTTTATTTGTTCTCTTGTGCAAATTCTTTATATGTTCACATTTAAAGAAGGTTGGCAAAAAAAAAAAAAATGCACAAAACATATGGTTTATGTGCAAACACACATTATATTTTTATGCTTGTTACATTGTCTGCATGCAGACTGGGACAGAGCTCAACCTTCCCTGCCATTTAAAAAGCCATAAGACCATCAATCTCACCAGTACGGATCATCCGATATTTGTAGGTTCCCACGAAAAAAACACAGTCAGCTCCAGCCTGGATTTCTCTACTCCAAACGGAAGCGCTGGCATTCAAAGAGACCCCAGCTCGTCCCGTTACCGTAAGTGACTCAGAATCACCTTAACTAACTCAGGCTTGATCAACCTTTTTTCTGTATTGTTCCCTGGTCTGGTGGCTTTTTAATGAGTGTGCACCCTGCCATGTCTCCCCGCAGGAAGTGGCTTCAAACGGAGTTAATGGAGGTTTCCAACAGGAGCCAGTGACCATGAGGAACAAGGTAAAGAGCAAAACACACAGTCAGAAAGGTTATGAAATTGATCTCAATGATTATTTCTGGACTAAATACAAAAATACGTCTGTAGGAGGTGTCAGTTTGACTTAGTCTTGTTAGTCATGTTAGTTTTACAACTCCCTATTCCAAAAGAGTTGGGATGCTGTGTTAAAGGCAAATAAAACAGAATGCAGTGATTTGCTGGTCTCTCAAACCCTTATTTTTTTCACCATAGAACACAGAAAACATCAAATGCTTAAACTGAGACTTTTTACTGTTTCACAAAAATGATTTGCTCAAATGCAGGTTAAAGCTCTATGATACAAAAACATATACTGCCATGCTTTCACGTTCTTCTTGGAAAACATAGATGCTGTGTTCTCAGGCCTTGCATATTTCAGCAAGACAATGCTAAGCCACATATTGCATCTATTGCAACAGCATCGCAGTATAAGAGTCCAGGTGCTGAGCTGGCCTGCCTGCAGTGCTGACCTTTCACCAAGTGAAAACATTTGGAACATCATGAAATGGAAAATACAACAAGAAAACCCAGAACTGTTGAGCAGCTGGGACCCTGTATCAGACAAGAATGGGACAGAATTCCCTCTCCCAAAGATATTTATGGCTCGTGTTGCTGCCATCAAATTCAAAATGAACTTTAATTTTTCTTAAATGACAGATTTTTTCAGTTCAAACATTTGATTTTCTGTATTTTCTAAATAAATAGAAAATAATAAAATATGGGTTTGTGAGAGTTGCAAATCATTGCATTCTGTTTTGATTTACATTTTACACAGCATCCCAGCTTTTTCAGAACTGGAGTTGTAACAGACTTCCTTTAACAAAATGACATGAGCAGTATGTACTGTAGGTCAAGTTTAACTTGAGTCTTCTGTGCTTCACTGTATTCTGTTTTCCATCTCTCATATAGACTCAGAACCCATATCTTGAAAAACTTAAAGCGGAGGTCAGAGTTTTTTGAACAAGGTAAAAAAAAAAAAAAAAAAAAAAAAAAGAATGAAGGCTGACCAGAGGGATGCAGGACAGTTCTTCAAACTTATTACGCCTTCTATGTAATCTGGTGGCTGGATTCTCTATGCTTTCATCTCTCTGAATTCCTCTGATTATTTGAGGAGTTCTTGCATGTTTCGTGTCAATCACAGCCTCGTGAATTAGATTCCTCGATGGCTCTCTTGTTCTCTTGTCTGGTGCCAAAGCTTAACCTTTATGCTGTGCCCCCTCCCTCCTTCAGGTGGCTCAAGTTCCAGTGTCAGTGCGCTGGTCTACCTCTGTGGTAAACAGGCTGAGTGTGCATTGACCTCCTCACATTCACTTGGTACAGCCCGGGACCCTGACATGCTGTTCCTACCCAGAAAGATTGATGTTATTTTTAAGGAGGTTCTACTTACAAAACCTCCACAGATAAAATTTAAAAAAATAATGTAGGAAATGACACATTTCCCCTTAAGTTGGGCAGCATTTCAGACACGGTTCCAGCATACCAAGCACAAACACAAACCTTTGACTCCTGCTGTGTTTGTGGTATTTTGGGATGGTGTCCAGGCTTTAACACAACGGTTAGACTTTTTTCACTTGCTACAAGGTTAAAAGCACTCGGCATCATGCATTGAATCATCTGTTAGCCTTTGAGACGGAGCGCTCTGTGCTTGTATGGCGCTTGTGTGCATGCTGCTGGTTTGTGCGTTTTTTTTTCTTTTTTGGATTTGATCTCTTTGTCTTCACAATCAGTTTATTGATTTTCCTCATTCAGAACTATTGGGCCGACATCCAATCCAAATGTTAACAAGTGGGTGAGCTTGAAATGAGAGAATCAATAAGCCTTAGTGGTTGAAATTTGACCGTTGCTGCTGGAGGCTTTTAAAAAAACAAAAACAAAAAAAAACATCAGTTGTAATTTTTTTTCAGTAATTGACTACTACCTGACTAAAAGATCAAGTTGAAAGCCTGTCAACTTGGCGCTATTGTGGTACATGTCTTGAGGGTTACCTTGTGTATTTACATTATGTTTCACTGTTCTGCCCAAGCTTGCCTGGAGTATTGACAGAACGATTTTTTTCTCTTCTAGGAGGATCAGAGTCTGCAATGCCAGATGTGAGTACTGTCAGTGCATAAAGGCCAGTTTTTGTCTCTGTTGTGTTTGCTTTTCGTGACATGACAACATCTTTGAAAGCAGACACTACAGTAATTACAAAGCCCATAGCGGCTGTTAAGCCTCTCACACTGACTGCATTTGCAGTTCACCTCAGAGTCAGGTTCACTCAGCTTTTTAAGCCTTTTAGCGTCTTAACGACTCCTCTGTGATTATAGGGAACTTAAGAAAATAATACAGAGTATAAGGACAGAAGGTGTAATACAAATGCATGTTTCCAATTTCCAAAATTCCAGTTTTACTTTCATCTCATCTTCAGAAGCATGTAAAAATGTTAGGAAACAAGAGCAGATAAATACCAGGTGTTTATGAGATTAATTATTTAGGCATCCTCACATCCATACGGCACAAGCTGGCACACAAACATGCAGTTCAAACCAACAAAGTTTAGTGGTAGTTTTGAATAACTCTGAGGTAAATTTGTTTTTTTGTTTTTTTTTCCCCTTTTCCCAGATACCCGTTCCTTCAATCACGCCTTCTAGCCGCTGGTCTTGGGACCCAGAAGAGGAGCGCAAAAGGCAAGAGAAGTGGCAGAAGGAACAAGAGCGCCTCCTACAGGTATATGAAGGTGTACTCGTGTGTATTTAGTAATGTTAAGTTCAAACACACATAATTGCCAGTTTATTGCCTAAAACTACAGTAGTCTAGTAATAAATCCTACCCATGCTAGTTGAAACTGTTTGAGAGTTATTGATTGTGTGAAGTCACATGATCACAAAACTTTGTATTAAGGAGGCAGATAAGAAAATGCGGGGGGTGTTCCCCAGTGCTTCCCTACAGGGATCAATAAAGCATAGATTACTTTAGGAGGTGGAGCAGGAGGTGGAGGAGTTGATGATAAGATTCACATTGAGAGTGACCAGGAGGGATAGGATTAGAAATGAGTGTGTCGGAGGGACGGCTCAGGTTGGAGACAAAATTAGAGAAGCAAGGCTGAGATGGTTTGGACAAGTGCAGAGGAGGGACAGTGGATATATTGGGCAAAGGATGTTGAATATAGAGCTGCCAGGCAGGAGGGAAAAGGGAAGGCCACAGAGAGGTTTTATGGATGTAGTGAAGGAGGACGTGCAGAAGGTTGGCGTGACAGAAGAGGATGGAGGAGAATGAGCCGCTGTAGCAAAACCTAAAGGGAGCAACCGAAAGAAGAAGAAAATGATGATTATGATTTCATATCTTTCTTATCTAACATTCTAAGAAACAGGGCTGCAGTGAAAGTGTACTTCTATTCTTTCACATACAACCGACAGTCTACACAAATGAAGCCCCCAGGGCTAATTATTGGACCTCACGGTAACTGATGCGTACCTTTTTGATGTCACTCCATTTCTGAGTCTATAAATAATAAATATTGTATCATTATATTAAGGTACAAAATTGTCCCCAGATGTTTAAGAGTTTTCAAAGGGTACACATAAGTACCCCCTGTCAGAGGGTGCCACCCCAGTGACAAGCTATTGTGTGTCCACAGCACATTAGTAGTTGATCTATGTTCACTGTAATTACAGAGGAAAAAAATCCATCTGCTATCTCAACCACTTTTCCAATTTAGGGTCAGTGGGGAAAAAGAAACCAGAATTTAAAAAAAAAAGATGAATAAAAATACAGAATGAAGCAAAATCTTTATCTAAAATGCTTATGTGCAAACCTGTTTCGTGCCCCAGCTGACAATTAGAAGAGCTGACAAGCTAGGAAGCCCTCAATTGCATCTGCTCCTAATAGGCTCAGAACAGAAAGAGACGGCGCTCAAGCTTCTAATGTGTGCCGAGGATCCAACTTCAGTGTAGGAGAATCATGTCAAAACATTTTCTGGGGCCTGTTTTCTGGATGGAGATCAAAGGTGGTTATGCTGAGTGTTGATGCAGCCGGGAAGGATTGTTAACGCCGCCAGTCTTGTTCCCTGTTGGATAAGCAGCCTGATTTCATGATCTTCCAGGGAGACTTCCTGCCCTGGGCAGGTTTCCCTAGGATGTTTTAGGATGGTTAGATAACATGTAGGTGAGCTCAAATTCATGTGAAAAATACAGCAGCTGCAATATCTAATTGTTCTTTCAATTATAACGTACAAAATCTATTTTTGTGTCATATAAGAATACGTTTTTGTATGCGGTTGCTTGTGTTTAAGAAAGTCTTTTGTATGTCTGACTGTGTGCATTAAATAAGATGACCTTTGACCCACCTTTTTATTTTTATTTTTTTTTTTTAGGAGAGAAATATAGCGTGATCAGGAGAAGCTGCAGGAAGAATGGCTCAAGGCTCAGAAGGAGATTACCACAAGCAACAGCCCCCAGCAGGTAACAAAAGTGTTTTTTATTTTCTACTCATTATGGCCTTACACCCGTTAAATTAGCTGCAGAGTATTTAATGGGGCAGTAAGTTGTGACTCATATCACTAATTGATCTAAATGTATCCAAAGAGCTTTGATCTGAGTTGCTATAATTATGCACCGAGTATGTGGGCGCGCACTCTTTATCTGACCTTTTAGAAATGGAAAGCGAGAGCAGAGCGGCGTATAGTCATGTGAAAGCTCACGCAGCACCAGATATTTACTGTAATGACTGAAATCTTTCCAACTCATAGTTTTTGCAACAAAAACTCCCCTCTGATTAGAATTTCAAAACCCGTGCAACTTCAGGGGATGTGAGGAGTTTCTCCATTGTTGTTGCAGTTCCTCCTGGATGTTAATTAAGATCAAATTACTTGATGCCACCTGCTTAACAAGCTTCCCCTTTTCGGCCCTTTGTTGTCTCTGTCAGCCTGGGAGCCTGGAGGTGAACAACCACAGCGGCGGCCCACACTCGTCAGTATCTCCCGTTAACCAGCCCACGTCTCTTCTGTGGGAAGAGGAAGAGCGAAAGAGGAAGGAGGAGCAGGAGCAGGAGCGCCAAGGCAGGCGGAGGAGAGGAGGAAGAGGGAAGAGGAGGAGCGAGAGCTGCAGCGTCTCCAAGAGGAGAGGATGAGGAAAGAAAGGCAGGAGCAGGAGGAAAGGAAGAGAAGGGAAGAAGAGGAGAGGAGGTTGTTGGAGGCTAGAGAGCAAGAGCGCAGAGAGAGGGAGAGAGCCTTTTGAGCAGCAGCAGCAGTGGTCAGTAGAGCCACTCTTAATCCTGTGTTGCCCTCAATACTGAAACTTGCATATATTTTTGTATTCCTTGACTCACCATCATGCTGATAACACATTTAACCAGCTTTACTGTCTGTGCATGAACAATTAATGTGCAACTAATGTGTTTGCATGTGCTTTATCCTCCTTTGTGTGATACTCATCATCCCATCTGTCTGTGCACACTGCCCTTCACCAAAGGGCCTCTAGCTCCCTTGGCTTGTCTTATGCTCAGCCTCCACTGACCTATACAGACAGGTTAGTACAAGAGAGAGAACAGCTGGACTTCTCCCTGTTACAACCTTAACAATCACTGGCCTACAGTTTGTTGTAGTGTTGAACACTTTGTTCCCTTATTTACTATGCATAAGAAGCATACACGATTAATACGGTTTAAATTGGATTGGATCTGTCAACAACTTGTGGAACTCAGTGTAGGTTGTTATATCAACAGAAGGAATATACATATAGAGTTTATAAATATCACTTCATAGAGAAAGTAACTTCATGAATTCTGCATCATATTAAAGTGGTTGAAGATAATGTGAGGGCATCTGTCCCCAAAACTGAAGCTGCGCCGGCTGGGGACATTTGAACAGGATAACGATCCTAAGAACAAAGTAAATCCACCAAAAGATGGAAAAAGAGATTAAGGGTGACAACATTGTTGAGGAATAAAAACAGGCACAAATTTGAACTTGTGGGGGATTTAAAATCAGCAGTACATGAAACAAAATCCTCGGATGACTTGCAGCTAAAGAAGGAAAGAGATGGACTGCAAGGCAACAGTTGCATACACAGGTGCAAAATACCTCCAAGGAGATATCGCTGCAAAAGTAGCAATACAGTATTTAGTACTTTATCAGATGAAGAATGTTAAATCTATTGATGTCTTTTGTTTAGGTTAGCATTAGTAGTTCTGTAGCTATATGACCTAGTATAAAGTATATCCTTGGAGAATTATAGTTTTAATTCTCATTCTTATTATTATTATTATTATTATTTCAACACATTTCATTGCAGAGGTTGCTTCATTTAACTTTGCAAATGCTTCCTGTTATTTTAGAGGAAGCTGCTAGCATGACCTAGGTAGACAACAGAGAGGTTAAATTCCCACTGGGCAATCCTGCAATGGAGTTTTTTTTTTTTTTTTTTTGTTTTTTTTAAAAGAGGTCCCTCTCTTGAGTACTAGCTCAAGCTCTTGGGGTGGTAAGACTTATCAAATCAGCAAAATGAATCATAAACATTGAAGAAACTGAATATTTTTCCTAGCCACCACCTATCAACTCATTTCTTAACCCCTGCTCTCCATTAAAAAGTGACCTATAGGAAAACCATAAAAGCTGTAATACTGCAGAAACGCTCACACAAACAGGACCATTTAATCTTTATTTAAAAATGCAAAAACAAGCAGATTTAAAGTTGAACTATTTACAACATACTTAGAATTTGTGGGTGGGGAGAAGAAGGTGTAAAGGATATGAGGAAGAAGGATTTCAGCAGTTTATACACAAAATTGCAAGATTAATGCTGCTTTACCATTTCTGTGACACTTATGGACTTCCATATTTAACCATGCTGTCTTACATTAAAAAATATTTGTCACTTGTTACCTCTGTTATTACTGAAGTTATAAAATAAGTTATTGCAAGGGAAAAAAAAAAAGTGTCTTGGCTTTTGTTTGACAGGGCAAAATCCAAATCTTCTCCCCAGCTTGATGAAGAGGACAAACCTCAGAGGAAAGGTCAGCCTATTTAATTTATTTGTGTGTGTGTGTGTGTGTGTGTGTGTGTGTGTGTGTGTGTGTGTGTGTGTGTGTGTGTGTGTGTGTGTGTGTGTGTTGTGGAGGTGGGGGTGGAGAGGGGTTTTAAATGATGTACACATTTTGTTGCACAGATTTTGTGTGCTGTACCCTACTGTAGGTGTGCATGTGCAGCCGGGGGGCATGGCTCAGTGGCTGCTGGAAGAGCAGTCGAGGAATGCACGTGACAAAGTTGCCCAAAGTCAGAGGGCTGCATCAGAGTTGGAGCTGGAGCGGAGGAACATCCTTTATGCTATGAGACACAGAGAACCAGAGAGAGGTGGACTTTAGCCCCTGAAGCGCCGCCTCTAATCCTCTAATCTGAAACTGCCGTTATGATCGGCTGATCAGTCAATCGAGACATTTCGTTCTAAACCTGCAGCTGACCAGATAAAGAGCAAATCAATCAGCCAACTAACTAGAAAATGACATGCAGCAGAACAATTAACTTATTGATTACAGCATGTTTTCTTTCAGATCAATGAATTTTACATTAATAATTTAATTGTTGATTGTCTCATCAAGCCAGACTGGGGAAAACAGATAATTCTTATCTCATTCTGTCTGTCCCACTGATTTTATTTATTAGGCCCGAGCCGACGAAGTCTCGGCGAGGAGCCTATTGGATTCACTATGCCACATACCCCAAAATGCGTTAAAATCCCCACGGTCGCATGGGACGCGGTCGCCAGTGACCCCTGACCTCATAGGGACGTGGGTCAGGTCGAGACGTTTCCGAAAAGGTATGCGTCGGGGTGACTGGGAAAACGCCTAATTGTTTTTGCTCGAATTCTCCATTATTCTTTATTATTATTTTTCTTTATTAGGCCCGAGCCGACGAAGTCTCGGCGAGGAGCCTATTGGATTCACTATGCCACATACCCCAAAATGCGTTAAAATCCCCACGGTCGCATGGGACGCGGTCGCCAGTGACCCCCGACCTCATAGGGACGTGGGTCAGGTCGAGACGTTTCCGAAAAGGTATGCGTCGGGGTGACTGGGAAAACGCCTAATTGTTTTTGCTCGAATTCTCCATTATTCTTTATTATTATTTTTCTTTATTATTATTATACTTTCTCTCTCTTTGAACCCAATTTTGACCCCCTGAACATGCGCGAAAAGTCACCATTTTTTGCATGGTGGTCAGGTCTGGCGAAAAATTACGTATTTTAATGTCGCCACAAACTAACTCAAAAACACGGCTACACTGCGCCCCCTGGAAATTTCATTTTTCGGGCCCCTATGGGAGAGGCCAAATTCAAGTTTGCCCTAGATTCATGAAATTCTCGTCACACATAGATCATGTCAGGACAAACAAAAAATCCTCTTGAGGCACCCCTGCATGACCCACAGGAAATCCACCAGGTTCACTTGAAATTTGGCTTTTGCCGAGTCAGCAATTTCGCTCACCTTGTATTTGCGCAAACTTCTCCTACAGCATTTGACCCACAAACACCAAAATGGCTCAGCATCATTTAGAGACATAGGGCATCTAAAGTTATCGAAGGCTTCGTATTCATTTCAATTGTCTTGTCACACTAGGCCCCTGAAGTTGGCCTTCGTTTGACCAATAATTCCGGTCCTCTTTCCTGCCATCAATCGCACATGCTTTGCCCGATCTGCCCCAAAATGGAATCATTTATGAACACACCTACACTGAATCCATAAGTGCAGAAACCACGTCGATTGATGCCATAGCGCCCCCTACAGAACAAAATGAAAATTTGTATGGGGGTCCACAAAATTAGTTTCTCTGGTATGCATGAAAATTTTTGTACACAATCCTCAGATCCTCCTGGTCAGAAAAGGCAATCAGACCTATGCCCAATTTTGCACGCCACACGCGCCACCACACCGCAAATGTGCATTGCGTTTATATGGGGAGCCAACAATTTACTTTCTCAGACATGCATGCAATTCGAGACAAACATTCTTTACCCCAGCACGATCAAAAAAGTCAATGACACCCATGCCCACATTCCCACAGGAAATCCGCTAGCTTGGCTTGAAATTCTGTTTTTGCCAATTTTGCACTGTTGGACACCTCGTATTTGCGCGAACTTCTCCTAGGGCATTTGACCCACTAAACCCAAAATGGCTCAGCATTATCTAGAGACATGGGGCATCCAAAGTTATCGAAGGCTTCGTATTCAATTCAACGGGCTTGTCACATGAGGCCCCTGAATTTGGCGTTCGTTTGACCAAAAATTTCTGTCCTCTTTCCTGCCATCAATCGCACGTGCTTTGCCCGATCTGCCCCAAAATGGAATCATTTATGAACACCCCTACACTGAATCCATAAGTGGAGAAACAATGGCGATTGCTGCAATAGCGCCCCCTACAGAAGAAACTGCAATTTTGTATGGAGGTCCACCGCATTACTTTCTTTGAAATGCATGAAAATTTTTTTACATGTTCTTCAGATACTCCTGATCAGAAAAGTCAATCAGACCTATGCCCTTTTTTGCACGCTGCAGCCGTGACCACCACCCCAATGTCAAGATGACGTCACTATGGAGAAACCACTACCTTGTCACACGTATTGCGCAATCACTCACGCACTCTTTCTGCACTTTGCTTGCCATTTCCTTTCCCTTATGTACTGGACAAGACTTAATTTAGATTTGTGGATTCAGAGCAACAAGTGCACTAGTGCCCCCTACAGATGGAACAAAAGCATTAGATGGTGGGAATCACATTTAGGTTTTCTGAAATGCATGACAAAAAGGTAGAAAACTTCGCAACAGTCAAATAGATAGATTCAACAGTGTTATCATGTCCATCCTTGCCAAGATTTTCATCTTTTGCCAGTGGGGATTACATTTGGCAGAACAGGTGGCTCTCTGACAACTTGAAGGGGGATCTCAGGTGCCTCGCAGGTGGGTTGCAGGCTGTTTGCAGGGCAGGTTGTTCGCAGGGAAGGCAGGTCGCAGGTTGCAGGAGCAGCGGCTCTCAGGCGGCATGCAGTGGGGTTTGCGGGGCTCGCTGGTGGCTGGCTGGAGATTTGCGGAGCTCGTAGGTGGCTCGCTGGGGGTTCGCGGGGGCTCACTTGCGGCTCGCGCTGGGTTTGGCGGTCGCGCAGGCAGCGAGGGCCGTAAAACGCCGCTTGCGGCTTTAATTATTATTATACTTTCTCTCTCTTTGAACCCAAATTTGACCCCCTGAATGTGCACGAAAAGTCACCATTTTTTGCATGGTGGTCAGGTCTGGCGAAAAATTACGTATTTTAATGTCGCCACAAACTAACTCCAAAACACGGCTCCACAGCGCCCCCTGGAAATTTCATTTTTCGGTGCCCTTATGGGAGAGGCCAAATTCAAGTTTGCCCTAGAGTCATGAAATTCTCGTCACACATAGAGCATGTCTGGGCAAACAATAAATCCTCTTGAGGCACCCCTCCATGACCCACAGGAAATCCACCAGGTTCACTTGAAATTTGGCTTTCGCCGAGTCAGCAATTTCGCTCACCTTGTATTTGCGCGAACTTCTCCTACAGCATTTGACCCACAAACACCAAAACGGCTCAGCATCATTTAGAGACATAGGGCATCTAAAGTTATCGAAGGCTTCGTATTCAATTCCATGGTCTTGTCACACTAGGCCCCTGAAGTTGGCCTTCGTTTGACCAAAAATTCCGGTCTTCTTTCCTGCCATCAATCGCACATGCTTTGCCCGATCTGCCCCAAAATGGAATCATTTATGAACACACCTACACTGAATCCATAAGTGCAGAAACCACGTCGATTGATGCCATAGCGCCCCCTACAGAACAAAATGAAAATTTGTATGGGGGTCCACAAAATTAGTTTCTCTGGTATGCATGAAAATTTTTTTACACAATCTTCTGATCCTCCTGGCCACAAAAGGCAAACACACCTATGCCCAATTTTGCACGCCACAGGCGCCACCACACCGCAAATGTGCGGTGCGTTTATATGGGGAGCCAACAATTTACTTTCTCATACATGCATGCAATTCGAGACAAACATTCTGTACCCCAGCACGATCAAAAAAGTCAATGAGACCCATGCCCACATTCCCACAGGAAATCCGCTAGCTTGGCTTGAAATTCTGTTTTTGCCAATTTTGCACTGTTGGACACCTCATATTTGCTCGAACTTCTCCTAGGGCATTTGACGCGCTAACACCAAAATGCCTCTGCATCATCTAGAGACATAGGGCATCCAAAGTTATCGAAGGCTTCGTATTCAATTCAACGGGCTTGTCACATGAGGCCCCTGACTTTGGCGTTCGTTTGACCAAACATTCCCGTCCTCTTTCCTGCCATCAATCGCACGTGCTTTGCCCGATCTGCCCCAAAATAGAATAATTTATGAACACACCTACACTGAATCCATACGTGGAGAAACAATGGCGATTGCTGCAATAGCGCCCCCTGCAGAAGAAACTGAAATTTTGTATGGAGGTCCACCGCATTGGTTTCTTTGAAATGCATGAAAATTTTTTTACATGTTCGTCAGATACTCCTGATCAGAAAAGTCAATCAGACCTATGCCCTATTTTGCACGCTGCAGCCGTGACCACCACCCCAATGTCAAGATGACATCATTATGGAGAAACCACAACCTTCTCACACGTATTGCGCAATCACTCACGCACTCTTTCTGCACTTTGCTTGCATTTTCCTTTCCCTTATGTACTGTACAAGACTTCATTTAGATTTGTGGATTCAGAGCAACAAGTGCACTAGTGCCCCCTACAGATGGAACAAAAGCATTAGATAGTGGAAATCACATTTAGGTTTTCTGAAATGCATGAAAAAAGGTAGAAAACTTCGCCACAGTCAAATAGATAGATTCAACGGTGTTATCATGTCCATCCTTGCCAAGATTTTCATCTTTTGCCAGTGGGGATTACATTTGGCAGAACAGTTGGCTCTCTGACAGCTTGAAGGGGGATCTCAGGTGGCTCGCAGGTGGGTTGCAGGCTGTTTGCAGGGCACGTTGTTCGCAGGGAAGGCAGGTCGCAGGTTGCAGGAGCAGCGGCTCTCAGGCGGCATGCAGTGGGGTTTGCGGGGCTCGCAGGTGGCTGGCTGGAGATTTGCGGAGCTCGTAGGTGGCTCGCTGGGGGTTCGCGGGGGCTCACTTGCGGCTCGCGCTGGGTTTGGTGGTCGCGCACGCAGCGAGGGCCGTAAAACGCCGCTTGCGGCTTTAATTATTTTTGTTTTGTTTTTTCTCTCTCTCCCGATCACCAGTTGTGACTTCAACTAAACCTTTAATTTTCCCAAGCATGATGTTTCATTTGTCTGTCCTCCCTGTGTGCAGTGACATCAAGCGGAGTCGCTGATAAGATGGGCCAGCAGTCGGCATCGCAGGCTGAGCTGGAGCGGCAGCAGATCCTCAATGAGATGAAGAAGAAGACGTCACTGCTGACAGACAGCAGCTGGATCCGTCAGCGCTCCTCTGACACGCCTACCAACAAGGAGAGCGACCTGCCACCTATGCGCAGGTACGGTATACCAGTGAACGGTTGTGCGATGGTGGTGGTTGGCTCTTTACTTTCACTAATATCCTGTTTCCTTAAGTTGTGTGCATAAGATAAGTTGGAAGGTGGTTTGACTGCTTTTATTAAGCAGCTAATGTTGGGGTGTGGCGTGGGTTGGCTTTGCAGAGGGGATTCTCTTGACAACTTGGACACCTCGTACAGCTCGTGGCGCTCATCGTGGAAACCCAGAAGCAGCTCTTTTGCCCCAAACTACTCTCGGCCTCCCTCTGCCCTTTCCGGCAGCACTTCCTTTTACGGTGGTGGGTCAAGGGCTCAGTGGTCTGGTTCCTCTTCAACTTTACCTTCTTCCTATTCCATGGGCTCGCTCCGAAGTGGGGCAGGAACCCCCTCGGCCCCTTGGTCTAGGCAGTCGCCTTCACCTTCCACCTCTTCTCCATCACCCACCACCTCTCCAACCCAACTCCAGCCCCCGGCTCCTCAGCAGCAAAACAGGTAAAACCAGAAATGAAGCTTTACTTAAGGCTACCTCTAACAACTCACTGGTACCCCCGGGTTGCTACTCAACCATGCAAAGTGGTGGCGGAGGGTTGTCTCTTTTCTTTATATCTCTCAACATTTTGTGATATGATGTGATTTGTTTTTTTTGTGACATCCTCTGTTCCAGATTCAACACGTTATATAATCATATACAGTCATTTAAATCACACAGAAGCATAATCCACTTTAACTCCTGTTTGTTTAGTCATGTTTTTGTGCATTACATTTAAGTTAGTCAGTGATCATACACAAAAATGTGACCTCAGAGAGGCCAGAGCTTGTCTGAAAGGGACTAGTTAACTCTAACACTTAAGCTAAGCTGCCAGTTATTTATTTGTACAAGTCCGACCTTTATGAACATTCACAGCTGTTTCCTGAGTTCCACTTTAATTGCCATAAACAACATTTTGTGTATGACAAAACACTGTTTTATGGAGCTTTGTTTATCAAAGAGCATTTGTCATTTCAGCAGTGGTTGATCCAAACAGTGTTTCAAACAACAGGTCAACATCTGTCAGCTGAAAAATTGTCCATCTGTCTAACCTTTGCGTAAACCAGTGTGAGCATGTGCTTCGTGTGTGTGTGTGTGTGTGCGTGCATTCATACATGTGCCATGTATGTGTGCTTGGCTCTTAAATGACAGCTGTGCGTTCTGTAATCCAGGTCAGTGAGTGGAAAGAAAATCTGTACGTTCTGTGACACCCCACTGGGAAAGGGAGCAGCCATGATCATCGAGTCCCTTGGGCTCTGTTATCATTTGGGCTGCTTTAAGGTGAGAGCTGGGCTTCTGTCGGCCTTGGAGCACATCGGCAGCACACCCTTGGCCGCCGATCCTCAAAAACTAACCTGATCACCCCAGGCTCTTTCGCTTGTTTTACTAACCTAGTGAATCCTGGTGAATATCAACACCGTGATCCTTCTACTGCGAAAGGCCTCAAGAGCTTGAAAAAAAGATCACTGGACTTGTTTAATTTAAAAAAATATATATGTTTCACCTCTCATCCAAGAGGCTTCTTCAGTTCTACAACTAAATGGTGGAGAGTCCCAGATATTTAAACACCAGTGGACATGGTCCCGTTTGGCGGTGGTCATTGACCCACTATTAATCATGTGTGTCATCACATGAACCAAGGTGTGAAAAAAGGTGTGGGTCATTACCACCAGGAGTTTCTGGTGAAACCACTGTGAGGCTTTGCCCCACTCTATCAAGTGACCTGTTGAGGTCACCTGAAGAAAGGTGCGAGGGTTGAGGCACCTGGGTCAGCTGTCAGCCACCTACAATGCACCTGGGACTCTCCACCTTTTGGTTGTAGGACTGAAGAAGCCTCTTGGATGAGAGGTGAAATGTATTTTAAAAATTTAAAGTCCAGTCACCTTTTTTTTTTTTTTTTTTTTTTTTTTTCAAGCTCTTGAGACTACCATGACCTGGATGAAGATTTTTCTGCAACAAATCCTGCAAGATTAACTGTTCCCTTTGCTTCTTTTTACCAACAATTTAATCTAGTTGTTGTTTATTTCTTCTGGGAACTTTGGTGACCTTTATCTGAAAGTTCATCCACTGTGCAAGTCTTCATCTTTTGATTCCCATTCTTCTCCTTTACTACATCAGTACACAGAATCAAGATCTATATTTGTCTGTCTTCATCACCCCAACCTGTGGACACCTTCATGTAGCTTTAATCAATTAATTCCTCAATTCTTCTCTTTCCTAAATTTCCTCAGTGCATCGACTGTAAGTCTGACCTCGGAGGATCAGAAGCCGGGGCTGAAGTCAGAATACGAAACAAACAGCTCTTCTGTAACTCCTGCTACGTGCGAGTCAAAAGTGAGTGCTTTCTCAAGCTGATCACCAGTGGGAGGTGTAGTTTTTAGCTTCCTTTAAGCATAATGGTGCTGTTTTCTTTTTCCTTTTTTTAGCTGGTCAACCAACATCTATGTGATGTGACTGTACTCCAGCAGATCGATGAAGAGACTACTTGTGACAACAACCCTTGAATTTTAAAGTGAACATTGAAGCCATCGCAAATAACGGAGGCACTTGGTTGGGACATATCGCTCTTTCTGACTCTATTAAAACTCCAGGTGAAACCTCGCTGAGAATTGTTTTTGGGTTTTTTGGGGGTTTTGTTTTGTTTTTTTTCTTCACTGTGTGATTGACGGGGATAAGCTTGCAAGGAAGTTATCAGCTTTTATGTTTATATCGTATTAAGTAGCACAACTGTACAAAGTGTAAGGGTTCTGCATGCACCAGAGTTTTTAAATGTTTTAGTCGTAAAACTCGTCAAGCAATTAACTGCCTACCAGATTCCAGATGAAAGCTTTTTTTTTTTTTTTTCCCCCTGAACTTCACTTAGATACTGAGGGGAAATCCTGAAGGATCCTCTCCTCATTTTCATGCTTCTTTTTCCACCGACTGTTGTGTTATAAACTCATGTCAGCCAAGGTATTACTATCATGTCTATGTGCCTTTTTTATTTGTAATTAAGATTACTAAAATACTGCAAAATATTTACATTTGTCTCAAGTTTTCAGTGATGGAGTATTGTACACATAAGCAGGTTTCTATGTAAAGAATATACATCACACTGATTAGGCAAACATAACGATGTAAATAAAATTACTAAATACTCACCTCATGTTTTGTTTGGTCTATTGAATTGCATAATTCTCTGTAATGATATTCCCGTGTACAGTGGGATGCAAGGACTCTTCTGCGTCTATAATCAGAAATCATTATACTCATCTTTCTCTGTCTGTCCCTCTCATTTTCTGTTTCTCTGTAGCTCCACGGTCATAATGAAAGGAATTTCAATGAGCTTTTGTGCTAAGGTTCAGAGGACCTGCCTGCTCTGTGTTCTCCAAAGCCAATTTGTCATGCATATTTTATTCAGTGCGCATGCATTACATTTGATTATACTTTGATTGTCTATTTTCTCAATGTATTCTATCATTCTAGCTGTACTGCATAAATATATAAGGAATATTCATAGAAGAAGGAGCTCCCAATTGTATTTAATCTGCAAGGTAAGAAATTGTCCTCATCCCCCACCAAATGGAAGTAAGCTCAATTCAAGCAATATACTGTATGGAAATAAGCTGGACTGAGCATAAATTGGCTCTGTCTTCTTGAGGTGAAGCACAAACAGCCCCTGGAGGCAGGCATCTCAAATTCTTAGATTCCTTTTTTAGATTTTTCTTGGCGCTCTTCTGGGAGAGAGATTTTAATCCTAATGCTTTGAAAACAAACACAGCCTGAATGGCGCCGGAGAAATCTAAAACCCTGAATATGTATCCGCATCTTTTTTTCCTCCCAAAGCAACGGCCACAACCTGTGGTTTGGGAAGGCTTTGACGTGGAGAATCCTGTGTGTGTGTGTGTGTGTGTGTGTGTGTGTGTGTGTGTGTGTGTGTGTGTGTGTGTGTGTGTGTACACACTGGGGCTCTCAAATAAAAGGGATGCTTGACTGCTCAGAAAAATGAGGTCTGTAAAAAGATGGAATGGCTTAGATAGGCCTCTTCTACCCTCGTTCAAAAAAAAGTCATTCCTAACCATGGGAGGAAATGAACATTTTTCAGGATTTTCAGGCAGGGAGATGTTACATATGTGTTCTTTTTATTTATTTATTTATTTTTTCATTTTCTTTTTTCTTTCTTGTGTCCCAACCCCCCACCTACCCCAATCTTAGTGTCTTTATATTTTTGATTGGATGCAGTTTTAACTGACCTGTAGGGGGCACTGTGCTATAAGCTTTTTACCAAGTTAAATGCTCTTTCATCTGGAGCTGGATGGCTGCTGTTGCTTGCACTGCTGAGTATATTATACAGCATCTGAGAGGGAGTGATGCTGCTGTTAGATTTTTGGAAACAGTAATTTAAAAGCATAACGCCCTTTGTAATGTACTATAACATTTTGTTACCTAATTTCTATTTAAGTGGCTTCAAATTTTGGTTATATCACCTTAAACTGGTATTGGATTCAGTTTTGAAGGGTATGTTGATGCAGTTTAAAGGTGGCTTTGACAAGCAGCACCTCTGGCCATTTGTCATTTAAAAGCAATGCTTTTCACATTTTAGAGAAGCCATCAGGCGCTAATTCACCTGCAGCTTGAACTGATGCTATAATTAGTCACATAATTGCAGACACTGTCTCACCAGACCTGTTACCATGGCTTGCAGGCACCATGCGTATAGCGCAAAGTGCTGTCACACTTTCAATTAACCACAGGGATTAAGGAAAATGCACTTTAAGTAAATCTATAAGTTCCCAGCACATCAGTATGGCTCTGTGAGGCTGTCCTTTATTCAGGACAGCATGCCTTTTTAAGACTCAGTGGAGAATCTATAAGCTGAAAAAAGGTGCAGCAATTTAATAAATCAGTGAAAATGTCAACAGCATTTAGGCAAGCTGTGATTAAAATGTGATTACAGCTCTGCAGGCTACGTAAATGATGACTCTGCTGGATTGGTTTAATTGCAGCACATGTCTGTGGTGGTGGAAATAATTGGATAATGTTACCAGATGAAGCTGAATGTAGTGTATGTAAATGTAATTCATAGTAAATATCTTAAAAGGCCACAGCTGCTGTTGAGTATATTGATTTTATCCATATACAGTCATGCAAAAAAGTTTTGTTTTTTTTTTTATTTAAGGTTTTACAAATTGGAGCATAATATAAAATTCATCTACTCAACCTCTAAAATTAAATAAAACCTCAGATGAACAACAACATTTGATATATTAGATCATATTTATTTTTGCAACAATGAAGCAAAGACGTTGAAGCAGTGTGTGGAAAATGAAGTACACCCCATGATTCAGTAGCTTGTAGAACCACCTTTGGCAGCAATAAGTTGAAGTAATTTTCTGTATGACTTCATCAGTCTCTCACATTGTTGTAGGGGAATTTTGGCCCACTCTTCTTCACAATGTTGCTTCAGTTCATTGAGGTTTGGGTGGGGGGGGGGCAGTCGTTCATGCACAGCTCTCTTAATGTCCCATCAAAGCATTTCAGTCAGGTTAAGGTCTGGACTTTTCTTTTTCCGTCATTCTGTTGTAGAGTTGCTGCTGTGCTTGGGATCATTGTCCACCTGACCCAGATTTGGGACAATTGGCTGTTGTACAAATGGCCTCACATTTGACTCTAGAACACTTTGGCACACAGAGGAGTTCATGGTCAACTCAATGACTGCTAGGTGCTCAGATCCTGTAGCTGAAAAACAAGCCCAAATCATCACCCCTCCACCACCGTGCTTCACAGTGGATATGAGGGGTTTGTGCTGATATGCTGTTTCTGCATTATGGCCAAACATCTCCACTTGGCTGTCATCTGTCCAAAGGACATTGTTCCATTGTTCTTATTCAGATGCAGCTTTGCAAATCCAACCCTTCCAAACAAGCCAGACTTATCAGTCTTTTTCTAATTGTACTGTCTTTCAACATTTAACATGCTAACTGAGGCCTGAAAGAGTCTGAGATGTAGCTCTTGGATTTTTTGCAGTTCTCTGAACATTGCACAGTCTGACCTTGCAGCGAATTTGCTGGGACGCCCACTCCTGTGTAAAAGCTTAGAATTGAAAGACTGTGTACCTTTTTGCAAGTGCACAGTGCATACATACATTATAGCCACTAAAAGCATTTCCTGTGATTTTGGAGTCAGTCTTCAGTGGATTTCTGATTTTATCTTTCAACAATGGTAATTTTGTGCATGTGTAAAAACTTGTAGTTTACCTTATGCAGTCTGAAAAAGCACTACCAGGATCAGTAGTTGCAATTCTGCTAATGTCACCTGTAGTAACTGTGTTAAATAAAAGTAATTATGATACCGAATGAGTAACAAACCATACAAGCATTTCCTCTGCACAGCTGGCTGTTTTGTTGATTGGCAACAGTTTATCACCTCGCTTCTGCAGACATGAAGACACTTCTTTTTTTTCTTTTTCTTTTTTTTTTTAAACTTGTGCAGGGATTATTGATCTGTGACCTTTTTATTCAATGAGGAAATGATCAGCCTAGATCCCTAATTGTCTTCATTACAAATGCTGACTCTAATCCCTGACTCACAAAGGGCAGTGCTTACTCAAAAGGGACTCAACCTCATAGCAAAGGTCTGGGCGTTATTTTTTTTTTTCCCCTTCTTCTCCTTCTTATTCATTAAGACAGAATCGATTACTATGGTTGCCTAAAGTAACGTGAAGTAAATATGACACATTCACCAGAGAAGGTTAATTTTCTCTATATGATAACTGAACATGAGTCTTTGTGAGCAGTGCTGTCCCACTCGCCTTTAATGTTTGTGAAAGGAGGACATGTTTTTTTTTTTTTTTTTTTTTTTTTTTAAACAAACAGTATTGCTGCATGGAAAAAGAGCAGCAACCCAAAGAATTGATCATCCAAGTGAAGAAAACAAACAGAAGTATTTCTTTGTCTTTCCTCCCATGTGTCCAGTCATATTCAATGCATCTTCCAATCAGGAACAAGAACATCTGTGATTTTGCTCCATGTTCTTAAAGAACACTGATTTATTTTTGTTTCCTCTGGATAGTGGCTGAGAAAGGAAAAGTACCACTGGTGACAAGATGCATTTGAATTGCTTTTCCAGTTGGCAGGGAAAAGAAAAGGAGTGTAGAAAGTGTTACACGTCTCTAAAATGATAAGACTACATGGTCACAGCTGGGGCACCCTGATATGCTTGAGACCGCAATATGCCGGGGGTGACAAGGGACCAAGTTTGCTGTCCTCATATTAATTCATCCTGCCTCTGCCTTAAAGCTGAGCATGAGTAGGAATACAGATTCTCTGTTAAGCATTTTCCCCCCTTTATGCTGTGTTTTTTGTATGTTTTGAGCCAGAGAAGAAGAACAGAGGAGCACAATCATTTGCCAAGACTGAATTTTATCAAATTCACATGTGAGAGGTTATGCTCGACTCACATCTTCTATTTGGAGCCTGCTGGATGCTGCTGCACTATTCATCAAAGAAGCACTACCTTGCAGTCTGCTGTACGTGTTCAAGAATTATCCTGACGTGAGGACAAATGTGTGCTGCAGTACATGTGATTGCATGTCACCTTTCCACAAATTGCCCAGACTCTGTTCCCTTCACTTTGTGCTTGCTTGTCACCCAGGATTGAAGTAAATTAGGATTTTATCAGAAGAAAACTTAAAAGAAAGGATAGCACTTTCTCAGAGCTGCCCTTTTATTTGATGTCAGGAGATTCGTTTTCCCGTTTGGACTACACACACACACACACACACACACACACACACACACACATACACACACACACACACACACACACACACTGCTACAAAGACAGTGTTTCATAGAGATTGTGTTTGCACTGTCCACCCACAGCATCCAGCCCACTGCTACACCAGCTGATGCAGAAATGTCTTTTACCACCTAAAGGTCATTACCATTTTCACTGTTTACACCAGGTACATTGAAAATATCATAAGTGACACAACCAGTGAACAAGCATCCCATTTCACCTTCAAGCCACCTTCATTCTGTATGTCTACAGTATATTTAGGCTGGTAGAATTTCTATTCCAGAATTAAATGAATACTTTTTTTGCATTTTCACTTCTGAAATGATCAGTCGATTAAAAAAAAAAATGCCAAAAAAAATAGTCTATTCAAAAGCAACCTCAAGGGTTGAAACCGCTGCAGAAACCGCAGTTTGAGGCTGGCTCCAAAAATTTGAGTCAATCCCTACTAAGGTTTTGCAGTCATGTGACCACTAACCATGTCAAATTAACTTGTCTGCTATTTTGGCTGTCATGTGTCCAAAATATCACGAGAGAAAAATGTTTATTGCCCATGATGGGTTGCTAGAGGTTGATGGCAGTCACTATGAAATCAGTTACCCACGCCCCAGTTGCACAGGCCCAGAGACTGGTCAGTGACCACCTGGCAACCACCGGTCACTAGAGAAAAATGCACATTCCCTGGTTGAGGAAAACCTTCACGTAATTGCTTTGGTTGCTAGCAAATTGTCATGATTTTCAACTTGTCTGTAAGCTACTCTCCAAGCAGTAATGAAACTGTGAAAAGTGCAACCCAAACCAGACCTGCAGCACTGAGGCACAATTTAAAGGTTAATGTTCTGCCTTTCCAGTCTCCATGCAAACTACAGGTGACAAGGAGGTTTTTGGTGCAGCACCCTCTAGAGCCAGCAACCACTCACCAACCAGTTAGCAAATGTACATTCCCGTGTAACACCAGAGGAATGTGGTGGACAAGTCTTGGGAACTATGCATATGACATAAAGTAGTTATATAAAAGATCAGCCTTGCATGTGTTTTGACATTGTCGTTTTTTTGAGCCAGTAGTCTCCATATTTTAAGTCAATTTATCAGCTAAGGCTGCATTCATAAACTGTAAGTGTTTAATCAGACAGTATAAAACATGGATGTGGCTTTTGTGTTTGGAGAAATGAAGCCAATGTGGAAGTGCCTTGAACATCCATTTTATCTGAAGGCCAGCAGATGGCGGTAGGTGTGGCTACAAAAAGACTATGATCCTATACGAGTCGATGGGAAAATGGATTTCTGACTTGACCTCTGTGAACACTTTCCTGATGAGTTTATGTCTCAGTCACTCATTTTGAATCATATTGAATTAAAAAAATGAAGTCTGTTTTGTAAATTTTGGCCTTACCGTGTTTTAAAAGTGAGGCCCATGATTTGCTCATTGACTAACCTCGTGTGATTGATAACTTTGGTAGACAGTGAGTGAGTGGTTTCACAGTCAGCCCCGCCCCTCCTCGTCAGTTTTTTGAAACTGAGAGGGTGACGGCGTTAAAGCTCATCTCAAGGTTTCAAAACAGGACTTCACAAACCAATCGATGATGTCACAATAACTACGTGCTTTTCTACTGTCTATGGGTTTAATGCAAAGAAGCACATCAATGCTAATTAGTACTAAGTAAACCAATTTTAGTAATAATAATAATAAGATGAGAATTTCACTCACCAAAACTGAAGCACAAACCTCTTGGAGGGTCTGTGCCACATAACAAGCCATGTTCTATCCTAAAATGACCTATAAATTTTAAAAAATTAAATAAATAATTAAATCACCTGCTGTAATGGTGCAGGTTGTGCATGTAAACGGAGGTTGCTGCTTGATAACTGCCCAGCTCTACCCTTTTCTCCAAATATGGTCACCTTCTCTTTCAAAAACCAGTATGTCAAACTGGAGGAAGCTCCATCTTTGTTTTATATACAAAAGTTCTTCTGACTTTTGATGTTTTATCATATTAACAGCGCAAAAGCAAAGCATGCAACGTTTTCGACTGTGAACCTTTACTCGAGCTTGAAAGGAAAATTGGTTTCTTAATAAACAAACAGACCTTGACTGAGACCTTGAACTGTGAATGAAATTATTCAAGAATAACAACCACACTTTATCCGGGAGAAAAGAGGGCTTAATTTGTGAACTCAGTCAAGAGGATGTGCAAAACAGATTTTAGAAAAAAGTGCAGGCAAATACTGTTTTCACTCAGTGTGCACACACGATCAGAGGGGAAATTTATAATTAGTGACTTTGATTAGGTCCAAATTAGGTATTCCAAATGATTTCTTAGTAAGGTGTGGTTAAAGTGAGAGTATGCAGTGAATCAATTATTGTACGAAGTCCTTGTGTGTTTTATTATATTATATTATATTATATTATAATCTTTGACAGTTATGGCAGTGTCACTCTGCACAGGCCTGAGGGAGATGTGGAGAGTGTTAGTGAATGTGCATGGGTTCTGCTCATTCACAGCTGGCGATGCCAGCATCCACTTTTGTTCCACTCTCTCTCTCTCTGAATAGCCATATGGGCAACTCAGTAATCCTCTGGATAGCCTGAAGCCAACCTTGGGCTGAAGCAGCCTGATTAACGTCACACTGACAAGAAAACATTTACAGCCTTTGTTTTAAATGATCATGAATCACGACATACATTTGATTGTATATGTAATATTTTGCTATTTTAGAAGGCAATAATTGTTTTAATGGCTAGCACATAAAAAATAAAAACAGGTAAATGTCTGCACTGTTCTGAACAGCTTTGTTCTAATCCTTGCTTTTGTATGGCCTAAAATAGGATCCTTTTGTGGAACTCCAACTACTTTGGACAGAACAGTCTGTTGTGCAGATTATGCAACTACGAATGTTGAGTTTAACAGACAATTTGGCTGCATGGATTTAACCAACCAGACGTAGCAGGTCATGTTTCACAGGACTGATATCCAAACTCTCCTCATGTGTAGAATAAAAAGCTGAGTAAAGATGTATAGACATGGGTAGTCCTACAAACACAGACTGTCTAAATCTTAAAATATATTTACTTTTTAAAGTCCCAGTGTACCAAATGTCTATAAAAATTATGTTTTAAAAAAAAAAAGCTGCCACATTTCTTTGTTTATCTATTCATTTGCTGTCATAGCACCATCCTGTGCAACGGCAGGCAGCTGTTTACAGTGAAAAGCCTGTAGAAATTCCCAGCACACTACCTCCTTATCACCCAACTACTGACAGGCACAGTTGGGGACACAGTGGAGCATTTAGCATCTAAACAGTCAGATGTTTCCTGCCCAAAAACCGAGCTAAAGGAGCAGGCTTGCTTTACATTCATTAGTCTCCTGAGACAAAACTCCAGAAAAGATGCTAATTATGCTTGCCAACTGCTGCCTGTATAAATAAACAACTGTTTGCAAACTAAACATAAAAGGCGGTAATTTCAGTCTTGTGCTCACAGTTATTTTCAGCTCTCCCAAAGGTGTTAAAACTGAACCATTCTCTCACACAAGAAAGAACCAAACTTCCTCTTTATTGCGCAGTTTAAAAAACAAGAAAATCTTAACAAAAAGCTACTGAGTGCGGTGGAGCAGCCGAGATGATAAATCTCAGTCCTGAGTCAGACCTGTTTGTGGTCTCATCCCTGCAGTTGTGGTCAGTGTAAGGTAATGCAGCAGAATGTGTAAGTTTGCTTTGCTTTTTAAAGCAGCTCCGACCACATTTCCTCCTCCTGCCTTAAAAAGCTCTTCAACAAGAGGAACATAGTTTGGTCAAGTTGTTCCATGTCAGAATCTAAAGGCAGCGGGGGGGTTTTGGAGTTACTGTGGAACATTTCTTTGAATTGTGTGTAAAGACCAGACTGATGACACATCAGTTTGAAGCGTATTTTTATCAGCACATCTTTTCAGAGCTGCACGCTTCAACAAAACAACACTTTCTGCGCCCGACTGTGACTCTGCTGCCTGACGTAGATGAGCTGTCTGCACCATATCTGTGTACGCTTTTAGACACCAGTATAAATTTTGTTCTCACTGCACTACACCAGGATGCAGCACCCAGTGTCCTTTTCTGACCTTGGCTAATGTCGTGTCCTTTCATCTCAGTCGTTTATAGATGTTCTCAAAGTGTATATTCTGACTAAAGATGTTTCATCTTTCTATTTTCTTGCCCTGACAAAACAGTTTCTTTTTTCTTGTGGCTGTGCTGTGTATCCTGTAAAAGAATCTAACTTCATCTTTGCTGGGTTTTTAGTCTCAAAGACCTGCTGAGACAAGTTTATGTGCCATGGAGCCACAATTGTTGAATTCAGGAAAGCTGCTGCTCTCTGTGTAGATAAAAGCAAAGGTTCTTCCTCATTCACGGTTTAATTCCCCACTAGAAGTTCAATCTCTTGACTTGACTGAATATACCTGTTGTTGGCCTGACTTTGAAGAAACATGAGACTGCTGGATGAATAGATTTCTAAAATAGAAGCAGGCAGGTCCAAATGGGACTTTATTGTTACCGCTGCAGCAAGCGGGCAATATTTTATCTGAAAAGCACCACTAGAACGTGAAGCTGTCAGTCCTGTCTTTTGTTTGTGGCCCATTCAACATCATTATCTCCCTTGCAGCGCTGTAATTACTGTATGGTGAATAGCTTTCCAGAACCCATCATTTCCTGCACTGTAAGCTTCTTGTTTTGTTCAGGCTACAGCAGAGGAGCAGAGCTATTGTCAATACATTGATATTAACAGGTTTCATGATGGCAACACTGGAGGAGGGTTTGTGCATATGTTCTGTGTATACAAAGAATGAAAATGGACATCGAGGAGACATTTGAGGATGAAATAGCACCAAGAGTCTCTGAAATATCAAAAGAATTTACCTCGGCTGTGCTCTTTGTGAAGAAGAAACCACAAAAGGGTGTGATAGCGTGGGGCCTGATGAAGGAATTAACACTCAATTTGTATGAAAGAACTCCTTTAACTTTTTTATTGCCAGACTATAAGTAATTTAATTTTGATTTAAAGGTTGCAAATGGGTTAGTTCAACTTTCTAAGGCTCATGCCCTGAGGTTCGAGGTGTACGGGTCGTTGATACGCCAGCTGCTATCTTCTTCATACTTGACTGCAGACCCGCGGGGAATGAGGCTGAAGCCGGAGCTGGAACAGGACGCCCTTTAGGGATTCCTCCAGAGCCGCGCAGCTCCTAAATCACTGTTCGACAATTTGTTTGTGTTGGATGAATGCTCATCATTCATATTCACATTCTGAAGGCTGTCTGTGGAGATAGGAAATGAAATTCCAATAATGTTCTTTTTCATATCCTTAGATATTCAGTGTAAGTACAAAACCTTTGTCATTACTGCAGTGCGCACAAAACTAAATGAAAGACTTTCCACCTTGGAGGAACAAAGGTAAATCCTGTGCTGTCTCATGTATTTTATTAGCTGGTCTCGCATTTATCTCAATTAAATTCTGACTTTGCATATGAAAACTATACTCCCTGAAGATCATGCTGACTTGATTAAACACTGGCGCAGACTTTAATTAATGTAAATATCCCTCTGCGGGGCTCCCTTAGTATGCCTTTTTGCTGAATGACTAGACCACAGATTCCACAGTTGGAAAACAAACTTATGTACTCAGACCTCCAGTTTGCCCCCCCCCCCCCCCCTTTCCCCCCAGTTGTATCCTCCGCTTTCTTTATTGTCTGTTTGCAGTTTAGCCATTACCTCTGTTCATCATTAAACCCTGTGAGTGCTCCAGAGTCGTACGCAAAGCGAAGAGGAAAAGCTGAACTTATTAGAATGTGTGGCTTGTTAACTTGCTAATGGCCTGGGTGTTTGCTCTAGGTTATCATGAAAACTTCACTTATGTCCATTTATCTCTAAACTCAATTTCATGCTCTCCTGAGCTGATACTTTATGTCCTCAGGAGGAGGAGATATGTGGGTTTGAGCAGAGTGGATCATCCAAGTGCCACGCGTGCTACATGTGGATGTTGTGTTTGTGGAAAAACACTTTCAGGAGCGACCAGGAGCCTCCAGATCCAGAAGAGCACTGCTGCTGTGCTAGGAAGATTTTTATTTCTTTCATTCTTAACAGTAAGAACTGAATATAGCAAACCAATGGCAGGTTTTGTTTTGTTTTTTTAAATAAATGATGGCTGTAAACAGTTTATTAACCTTGATTTTGGTGTTGGCTCATTTAAAAGTGGCCAAAGCTCATATTTTTATTTATTTAAGATTGTTATACTTATTAATATATTAAATTCACTTCCATCTGGACAGAAGGATATGCTTTCCTGCTCATCATTGTGCATCTACTCTAGGATGTCAAACATCAACACTTTAGATCATTATAGTCCTCATAGCCTCCACATAGTTGCTATGGTTTCCATAGATGCAATGTTTGTCTTTGAAGGCAATTTGATTTTCTATCTTTAGTACTGTATACAGTTTATTTTTTCTTCCTGCAAGATCTCAACTGTGTGGCAATCATCAAGCAACAACAGCTACAAGAATTCTCTCTGAATTCTCATCTCATGATATTAGTTTCCGTAGTGCAAGATTCCTGCAGCTCTGTTCATATTATTTTGGAGAATAATCCCTTTTCTTAATTAACAACAGCCACAAAGGCAGGCAGTTTTTGATAAACACCCGCTTCTCATTGTGATGCCAGCCACTTGAGGATGTTAGACTGAGCATTTTTCTCCAAACCACTGATTGATTTCCAAGGGCTTTGGCTCTTTACGGTTTCACATGAATCATACAGGCTATTTCGAGCTCTCAGATCTCACTGGGAGTTGACATAATTTGAGTTGTATATCCATCAAGTGTGCTTTTCTTGTATTTTAAAACACTAAAAGCTGAAACACTTAACCCTTATTCACAGAAAAATTTGTTTGCTTTAGTTTAAGTAAATTAGGATCTCTTTAAAGGAACAGTTTCGGTTTAAAATAGGTAACAATTGACCCAGCTAAGGCCAGCCCAAAGCTCAAACAGTTTGCTTATCTGCACTAATAAATGTCATTAATATACGTGTTGGTTCCTTTGGTAAATCCATAACAAAATATGGTGTAAAAGTGAGTGGTCTGAATTGACACTGAGACTATATTGGATTTTTAAATCACAAAAAAAAAAAAAAAAGTCAAAAAAGTGAAACCCTAAGTCCCCTAAATCACACCTATTCTTTCTTTTGGCCAGCAGGGGGCAACTCTTTTCATTTCAGATTGTGTGGAGGGCTGTAAGAAAACAGCCCTTCTGCTCATTTGATCTATGACCTCAATAAGCACTTTGTTTTGTAATCCAAAAGAAAGCCAAGCAGGGTATGCTTTAGGGTACGCCTACCTTGTGATTGGCATAGTTACTGCATGAGCATGAAGTCTGATCCACCTCTCACCTGTCATTTCCAGTTTCACCAAAATAACGACAGCCAACTCAAGGCTTCAAGATGGGTTTTCACTAACCAAGAGATGACATTGTGGTGGCTATACATCCACCTTTCATATACACCGTCACCACAAACACGGAAGACTTCAGGAACTTACTGCAATCAGGCAGTCCAGCATGCAAACATCTGTAAAACCACAAATCTTAGCTTTTACCATCAAGCACTGCAAGAACATCTTCCTGCAGTCCTTATATGATGTTCTTTGCCACTGTCAAAGGTAAGGAGCAGAACTGCAAGCCATAAGAGATGCCAAGACAGTCACCCTCTACAAGAACAAGGATGACAGAAGCAACTGTAACAGCTACCGTGGCATTTCCCTACAAATTCTACGCCCACGTTGTGCTCGTGTGATTCGAAAAACTTGCTCTAAACTTGTCTACCTTGAGTCTCACCTTCTGACCAGAAAAATCTGCATGATCTTCTCCCTTCATCAGCAGCAGGTGACATCCAGAGAGCAGCAAAAGCCCCTCTGCATTGCTTTCATCAACCCCACCAAGGTATTTGACGTGGTCAGCAGGGATGGGCTGTTTAACATTCTCCTAAAAAGTAGATGCCTCCCAAAACTGCAAAGCCTGATCATATCCTACCAGGAAGATATGAAGGCAACTGTCTAGTATGAGAGCAGCATGCCCCTATGTTGTTAGGCATGCATCAAAAGTGGTGTCAAGCTGCTCCCATCCTCTTTGGCATCTTCTGCTTACTCCTGAAGAATGGTTTTGGAACTGCAATTGAAGGAGTATATCTACGCATCAAATCAGTCGACTCTTCAATCTCACCATCTTCAATCTCAGCACAGGAATCCTGAGTGAGTCCCTGAGAGTAAGAGAGAGAGAGGGTGTTTCCCCTGTGGAGAGAGAACAACCTCTGGTTTTTGTCCTACCTGGAGCCTAACCTCTAAATGGGAGAGCTGCTTCTGTCTCTGGCGTTTTCTTTTTGCTGCTGAAAATAAAGTTCAGAACTTTTTCTCAGTCTCTGCCTGAGTCTCTTCAACACTAATAATAACAATTTTTAGGTTTCAGGAATCCATATATATAAATATATATATATATATATATATATATATATATATATATATATATATATATATTATGTGGCAGCCACCACGGATTTTCAGTATGGCCACCTTTGAATTTAAAATATCTTGATACAGTGATAAAGGATTTTAATGCTTGTAGAATAGAATACAGATGTGGTATTATAATATTAATATTGAAATCATTAAACCCAGAAACTAACACAGATGCACAAATTCTTTTTTTTTTTTTTTTTTGCTTGTGTGGGAAAACTATTATTGTGTTTGATGGTAACCAGAACTCTGCAAGTATGAAAGACAGTGTTCACACAAGGAGAACTAGGGGCTGCACTGGGACAGAAGTGCATTTTAGTTCTTCAATGACACTTCAGTCTAAAAAGGAGGCGTTCCTGTCTAATGTCTAACAAGTAGAGGTTCCTCTTTATGCTTGGGGAGAGACTAGAGAAGGCAGGGTGTGAGGTTCACCATGCAAGGGGTGATGCAGATGTCCTGGTAGCAGAGGCAGCTGTGACATGTGCAGAATGGAACAACACAGTCGTCACTGCTGATGACACTGATATCCTGGTGCTGCTAATTGAGCGGAGATGTCCATCACGAAGACCTTAGCAGCCTAAGGCTGTGGATGTTCTATGAAAAAACAAGTAGCCCAGCTGCAGTGGAGCCCCGCATCCCCCACCACCACCACAGCTGCTGCCAAGTAGCCTTTGTGTTTATCAGCAAGTCCAAGTGTGGCTGCGTCATGAAGAGGATGTGCCTCCTGAGGAGTGGGGATGGATAATTCTTACTGGCAAGGTTTATTTGTGATAACTTTGAAACAGATTTATGGAGTTCAAGCTATCTCTATAATAGAGAGTCTTAGAATATTAGGGGATTAAAAAGCCTTAAAAAGTATTATGTGTTGCCTGATGCTTTAGTAAGTAGATAAAACAAGTTCAAAAACATTTGCAATTTGTCCTAGGTTACGTTTTAAATTGCCTGGACTAATGAACAGAAGCTGAACAGTTTCCACATGTGGAGCGAGAAAGTGCCAAACATTGAGGTCCTTGCATGAGCTGACCTTTCCATTATGTACACGCTCCTCAGACATCACAGGCTACATTGGCTTGGCCATGTGTGCTGGATGAAAGATGGCTGAATTCCAAAGAAACATTCTGTACAGCAAACAGGCCTCTGGCAAGAGACCCATTGACTGTTCAAAGTTGCACTATAGAGATTTCTGCAAGCCCTTGACATCACATAGAGAACTGGGAAGACATAGCAGCCAACCACAACAGATAGAGCAATATAGTCCAGAAACAACTTAAGGCAGGGGAAGTGAAGATCTGGACTGTAATTGAGAAAAAGAGAACCAGACGGAGGCATTTGTGGAGATGTTCTTTCAACCAGCTGTAAATATATCCTGTGTAGCAGAGAGTGACATTCCCACATCGGCCTTACCAGCCACAGCCAACACTGTTCCAGCGATGCCAACTCAACTCAACATTGGGACGCATCATCATTAGTTGACACGACTGGCAGAGGTCCACTACTACACTATATTGCCAAAAGTATTCACTTGTCTGCCTTCACACGCATGTGAACTTGAGTGACATCCCATTCTTAAGCCATAGGGTTTAATATGATGTCGGCCCACCCTTTGCAGATATAACAGCTTCAACTCTTCTGGGAAGGCTTTCCACAAAGTTTAGGAGTGTGTTTATGGGAATTTTTGACCATTCTTCCAGAAGCACATTTGTGAGGTCAGACACTGATGTTGGATGAGAAGGCCTGTCTCACAGTCTTCAATCTAATTCATTCCAACGCTGTTCTATCAGGTTGAGGTCAGGACTCTGTGGGGGCCAGTCAAGTTCTTCCACACCAAATTCACTCATCCATGACTTCATGGACCTGCTTTGTCCACTGTTGTGCAGTCATGTTGGAACAAACCACAACCTCCCACAATGTGGAAATTGTCCAAAATGTCTTGGTATGCTGAAGCATTAAGAGTTCCTTCCACTGGAACGAAGGGGCCGAGCCCAACTCCTGAAAGCCAACCCCACACCATAATCCCCCCTCCACCAAACTTTACACTTGGCACAATGCAATCAGACAAGTACCATTCTCCTGGCAACCGCCAAACCCAGACCCATGCTTTGCACCACTGCATCCAATGCTTTGCATTGCACTTGGCGATATAAGGCTTGGATGCAGCCATTTGGCCATGGAAATACGTTCCATGAAGCTCTCTACATGCTGTTCTTCAGCTAATCTGAAGGCCACATGAAGTTTGAAGGTTTGTAGCAATTGAATCTGCAGAAAGTTGTGGACCTCTGTGTACTATGCTCCTCAGCATCCACTGACCCCACTCAGTGATTTTACTTTGTGGCTGAGTTGCTGTCATTCCCAATTGATTCCACTTTGTTATTATACCACTAACAGTTGATTGTGGAATATTTAGTAGTGAGGAAATTTCATAACTGGACTTATTGCACAGGTGGCATCCTATCACGGAACAACACTGGAATTCACTGAGCTGCTGAGAGTGATCCATTCTTTGTTTGATGAAGCAGTCTGCATGCCTAGGTGCTTGTTTTTATACACCTCTCAACCAGAATGTATTTACCCCAAATGTTAAACAATATAATTATATGACTAAAAGTTAAGTGATGCGATTTATATTATGTTAAAAGTTAAAAGTATAATAACAGTACATTTTCTTTATTAAAATGTGTGGATATTTTGAAGCAGAGCATGAAAAAAATTGTTTGGTGTATCTCTCCTTTTTTGTGCTCATTAATCCCCCCGTGCCCTTTAGTAATCTCTACCAACCAGCCTGATTTCCTGAGTGACAAGTGGCAGCTGTTGACCTCTTCAGCAGAAATAGATTTAACTCTGATTTGAGCAGGTTGATTTTTTATTTTTTTTCCCACACAAGTGTAGGCCTTGCCAAAAGAGCTGTCTGCTAATTCACCAGCTGGATCACAGCTGCTGTAGGCTGCATTTCCTACAAAACACCACCCTCTGTCTCCTGGCAAAACCTCTCCTGTCTAATAAGTAATCAATAACGCTAATTTGCTGCCCCATCACACCTCATCCTGTCTACTCAATGTGTTACACCGGGTCAATGGCCACCTAGGTGGGGGAGATTAGCTGACTAAGTGAGCAGGATGAAGCAGAAGATTCACCCTGGGTGAAGTCGGTTGCTTACTTCAGTACTGTAACGGCTGGTGGGAGGCCGATGGAAAAACCTACTAAATTGGAGATCAGAGCAAAGCTTGGGTGTGAGGGTGCAAACACACCTGCTCTCTGGTAAGAGTGAAAAAGAAGGAACAAAATACAGCACAAAATAGATAAATGGGCACTTTTCAAGCCTCAGATGTTTTCTTCTATCTTGCATCAATAAAATTGCATCTTTTGAAATAATTTTAAAGTAGGCAATGCAAATTAATATACACTTTTAAAAATAATTAAAAGGAACACTGAAAACACATCAGATCTCAATAAGAAAAAAAAATCATGCTGGATATGTATACTGATGTGGACTGTGTAACGTGTTAGGAATGAAAGGATGTCACATTGTTTGATGGAATTGAAAGTTATCAATCTACAGAGAGCTGAATTCAAAGATACCCCAAAAATCAAAGTGAAAAAATTATACAGCAGGCTAGTCTATTTTGCTTTGCAGCAACTCAAAATGGTACTCAGTAGTTTGTATGGTCCCCACTTGCTTGTATGCATGCCTGACAACATCAGGGCATGCTCCTAATGAGACAACATATACCTGGGGGATCTCCTCCCAGATCCTGACCAGGGCATCACTGAGCTCCTGGATAGTCTGAAATGTAACCTGATGGTGTTGAATGGACCACAAAACAGGTTTTCTACTGGATTTAGATCAGGTGAGCGTGGGGGACAGTCAATGTCATCAATTCCTTCATCCTCCAGGAACTGCCTGCATACTCTTGCCACCTAAGGCCAGGCATCGTTGTGCATCAGGAGGAACCCAGGACCCACTGCGCCACCATAGGGTATGACAGTGAGTCCAAAGATTTCATCCTGATACCTAATGGCAGTCAGGGTGCCGTTGCCTAGCCTTTAGAGATCTGTGCATGACCATCATTAACCCCCCACCAAACTGGTCATGCTGAATGATCCAGGCAGCATAACATTCTACAGCTCACACCCTGAGCTGTGACGTTCTGTCACAGCTCACACCCTGAGCTGTGACGTTCTGTCACAGCTCAGGGTGTGAACCTCATCGGCAAGAAGCACAGGGTGCCAGTGGTGGACCTGCCAATTCTGGTATTCTATAGCAAATGCCAAATGGGCTTCATGGTTCTGGGCAGTGAGCACAGCTCCCACCCTCATGAAGTCCATTTCTGATTGTTTGGTCAGAGACATTCACAACAGCTAGCCTGGTGGAGGTCATTTTGTAGGGCTGTGGCAGTGCTTATCCCGTTTCTCCTTGTGCAACGGAGCAGATACTGGTCCTGCTGATGGATACGGCCCTGTCCAGCTCTCCTAGAGTAACTGCCTGTCTCCTGGAATCTCCTCCATGCTCTTGAGACACAGCAAAAAAAAAAAAAAAAAAAATGTCAGAAAAGATGGAGGGAAAATGTGAGTGTCCTCCACCTGTAAAACCATTCTTGTTTTGGGGGTTGTCTCATTGCAGCCTTGTAGTGAACCTGTTTTTAATTTAATTTACACCAAAGCAGCTGAAACTGATTAAAGCAGCTGAAACTGCTGAAACTGATTAACAACCCCCTCTGCTACTTAACTGACAGATCAATATGCCAGAGGTTTGACTGACTTGATGCTACACTCTGATTACTGTGAATGCTGCAAAGCATTCATTACTGTGAATGCTGCAAAGCATTCACAGTATTGTTCTTGTACTCCAAAAACCTTCGGTCGCAAAAAACTCAAGCAGCGTTTGGGCTACAGACACCGTTCTGGTATCAAAATGTTCAGCCCGTTCTGTAGATTTGTGCTATTACTTTTCTTTTTTGTAACCTTTATACTTTTTAAGATATTGAACTTTTTATAATCTTCATTTTTGCCATTCAAAATGAATGGGGAAGTTTCAAATCCTTTTCAAATCCTTTCAGGGTTTAAAAGCTAATAACTTCAGCATACTTTCAGCTAGAAAAACCATTTAAGCTTTAAAATGAAGCCAAGCCTTTCAGCTATTCAGCTTTTACTTGGTGTTTCAAAATCTTTTACGGTTTAAGCACAGTGAGCGTTTAAGTTTAAGGTGTTTTTTCAGCCGTTTCAGAGTTTATAATGGTTGTGTATTGCATTTGCTAGAGTGGGAGCCTGATTAGTAGAGTGGGAGGCTTCAAAACTTTCAGGTGGAAAATTTATTTTTAAACTGCCACTGTGTCCACACTCTTTGCGCTACAGCCATCATTGTATGCTCAAAATGTAGAGCTGCTTCTCTACTTTCAAACAATGTGTCTTTAAACCCTGTCAAATGTACACTTTTTAAACTGTAAGCGTTCAAACAGAGGGAGTACCTTCCAACTCCTTCATTAACCTCCATAGTAATTTCAGAGAGCTGATTTTCTCCAAAGCAGAAATGAGCACCTTTTTTAAACTGCTCCCACGGCCACACTTTTGAGCCCAGGAAAATAAAAATTACACCACTGTTTAGAGCAGGTCCTTGTGACGCTCACAGTTCAAAAATGATTTTGATAGGAGCTACGGTTTTTGACTTAGAAGCAGTTAATTGACAGGTGCGCCGAGGCAAATTTGACAGAGTGCATGCATCTCAGCAGGTAAGCAGTGCACCTGGCAGGTGTTTTCAATTGGTGCATTTACAAGCATTCAGCTTGGCAGAGCTCTCCAATATGTATGCTTGCAAACCTCACTGCTTGTGTGACACTACTGTTGGCTCAGTGGTAGAAAAAGGAACCATGAATGCAGAAGAAGCAGACAGAGCAGGTTCAAGTCCCACTTTACTCCAAACTTTAAAAATTTTCCATTGAGCATTCATTCACCAGCTTAAATTCTTTCAGCCAGATTTAAGCTCGTTGGAGCATTTCCTGGCATTTCAGCTAGAGACACCATTTAGGCTTTAAAATAAAGCCAAGCCTTTCAGCTATTCAGCTGTTCAGCAGTTCAGCTATCCAGCTGTTCAACAGTTCAGCTATTCAGCAGTTCAGCAGTTCAGCTGTTGAAGCTCATTCAACAAATGAAGTTTCAGCTCTTTGAAGCATTTCTTAGCATTTCAGCTGCAATCTTTCAGCTTACAGCATTCACAGTGCATTTTCTTCAGGAAATGCTTTTTCTAGTTATAAAGTGTCCCTTTAATTTTTTTTTTTTTTTTTTGAGCAGTGTACAATATTCAGCATGTAACAAACAGTTTTTAGGCACTGATGAGAGTGTCAATTACTTTACTCACTTGCTGGCATTACCATTAGACTATTACGTAAATTTTTTTTATTATATAATTGTTCTTTTCCTTAATGGCGTTACAGGAGAGGGAGCCAAGTACCAGTCAGCTGTGATTATACCTGTAACTCTAATCAACATAAATAGCCATCATAAGCCAATGAAAAGGTCGACTCCAAAGCACATGATATCCCATTGCACATTGCTGACAATCATGTCACTGCAGCAAGATTTAGTCCTGGATGAGTCACTGAATTTCAACCCACCTCTGCATTTCAGCGTCATATCTTATCACCCCACAGTTCTTAATCCATATTTCATTGCTGACTGTATGAAGGATTAAGACTTTGTCCTGCTGAAATGATTCCTTGTTAGTACCAAAGGAAGGAGGGAAAAAAGGATATTTCCCATTCATTATACAAAGGCTCTCGCAGTAGAATTTGCTGAGTTTCATAAGATGGCTTTGATATTCCTTTTCCACTTCATAAGAGAAAGACCTGGCTTTGAATGCAGCTGCTTTGCTAACAAAATATGGCTGGTAGAAATCTTTGCAGATATTCTATGTCAGCAAAATGAGCTGAATGTGGTCATCTAAAGAAAAAAAAATGGGGAAATGAGTCAATATGATTGTCTACAACACTCTGAGAGTATTGGAGTAGGAAACAGTGGCCGGTAATTAGGTCTCCGTAAATTCAATTGACTTCCTCACTGATTCTAGCAAACATTTATTGTTAGGGTTGAACTGTGCATCACATGGGGTCAGTCTATTAGAAGTAGATATTAATTTAAGTCAAATCGCCAGCTGTCTCCTCGAATTGAGCTGATAAGTTGTGCATATTTAAATTTGAGCTTCACAGAAATTCCCTACAACCTGGACTCATTCCTGGGATCCCACTGCCAAGCAAACAGCAACAAAGGAGGCTGACCAGAGAGGGCTCAACATCAAAGTAGTTTGGGCTGGTGCACCCCGCTCCTGCTGCACAAATATGCACATGTATATTTAGGAAATTCAGTGAATATCTTAGGAGAATGATACGAAGGTTTGAGAGTAAAGAACGCAAGCTGATGCAAGTTTATTTCACAAGAAAAGGGTCGCACCAGAACACTTTTGCTTTCGCTTGTTGATTTGTTTTTAACTGATTAAGGTTTCCATTTTTTGCAATACCTCACAAAGCCAGTCTGATGTCAGGTTACACAGCATACAATCACGGTGAAAGAAGTGATTTGAATTTTGCTCATTCACTCAAAGCTTAAAAAAGAAACACATCAGGAAAACTAGAGAGAAAAGTCTAGTTTTCCCGATGCCATAGTTAATCTGAATCTGGGTGTTTATAAAGTCTGGAGTCTCACTCATGTATTTAAAGTCCAGACCACTGTGCCCCATGATGCTGCCTGGCTTTGCTTCCACATTGTGTGGCCTGTTTTTCTTGTTAACCTCTCCCACAAGTTTTGACTTGGCCCATAATTTGTGCACTTATTGCACTTAAAAACACTGAACCCTGGGAAAGCTTTGCATACGCTCACCAGGCACTTTGTTAGGTACACCTGCTCAGCTGCTCCTTAGCGCAATTATCTAATCAGCCAATCATAGGGCAGCAGTTCTGTGCATTTAGGCATGTAGACAGGGTCAAGATGACCTGCTGAAGTTCAAACCGAGCATCGGAAAGGTGGAAAAAAGTGATTTAAGTGATTCTCAACACTTTCCCACACAACCATCTCTGGAGTTTACAGAGAATGGTCCTTAAGAGAGAAAATATCCATACAGCTGCAGTTCTCCAGGTGAAAATGCCTTGTTGATGCCAGAGATCAGAGGAGAACCAGCCAGACTGCTTCGTGCTGATGCTGTTGCCACCCTGGCATCATGTGACCTTTACACCTCCTGAAAAAACTTCATCAGCGGTGGTGTTGCTTAAATGTCAGCTACCTCAGTGTGATCTGTGTTTCAGGGTAAAAAAGGAATGTACTGAGTGGAACTCCTCAGGCCACCTGTCACGCTGCCGTCATCAGCCACAATATGATGCCTCATTGTACAACAAATATTTGCAGCTTGGCTGCATCTTCAGTAGTCACTTCTATCCCATTGATGTTGAACTGCGGTTCTAGTTAATCACGGCACTGAGCAAAGTAAACAAGCGCATTAATAATTAAAAGAATTTAGCATGGCTGCACTAGGCACCGCAGCCTTTAAATAAAGAGTGAAATACAAGCTGGCAACGTTTTCTCGCTGCTCCTAAATCTTTTCCTTCCCACCATCTCATCCAATCCACCACTTGGGTTTGATCCAGCTGAAATGATGAAAGAGAGGCACTCAGCCCTCTAAACTCACTGCCATTTCCACTGAGGTGTTTTCCTTTGCAACAATCTCATGTAAGATATCCTACCTGCTCCCACTTTAAACACCGAGGAGGGATTAAAGTTATGGCATTACATCTTTGGCTGCTGGTGAAACACAGTGTTGTATTAGTGTTTACTACAGCAGGGTTTAGATCAATGATTATAACAGCACTTTATCATAGTCAGGCAGTTCACTGATTTCCCCAGCAGCTATTCAAGTGTCTGACAGAGCCAAGCAGCTTTTCGGGTGCACTGTGGGAGATCCAACAGAGGGACTTTTGCAAAGAGGAGAAAATACAGTTTTGGAGCCGATACACAAGTGGCTTTTTGATTGCAGACTGCTGAGCTCTGTGTGATAATGGCCAAGATTGACACACAATTAAAAGTTTCTCTGTGAGAGTTGGGTCAGTGCTGTGAGAATAATGAGCACCATGAGGTCTCCTCAGTGACTCATAAAACACTCTGAAATCTTGACTAGTGTTGAATTCTTACACTACATGAAGCAGAACTTTCAGCTTAATTATGCTTTAAATATACAGATTTCTTTAGGTATCATCATCAGTATGATTTAAAAAAGAAAAAAGGCTTATACCATTGCTGTTCAGCGTCGTTGAGTACTCAGGGACCCTTTTTTCCTAATTTATTTATTATTGAACATTTTCAGAGAATACAAAATTTGGGTGAAAAAATTTTTTTTTTGTCATAAACCTGCAACTCAACTAAACTGAAGGGCTTTGTTCATATAGCAACAGTAGGTCAAACATTTATTTCTCAGTACTTTTTCCTTTTAGTAAAATTGGATGCATTCATACCTCAGATTCATCCAGTAAATATAAATTATTGGTACCAAAACCAGTGCCCATTATCTAAGAATAAGGCTGGTGTTCCTCTACACTCAGCGGCCACTTTGTTAGGTACACCTTGATAGTACCAGGTTGGACCCCCTTTTATGTTCAGGAATGCTTTAATCATAAACAGATTCAACAAGTTTGTGGAAAAATTCATCAGAGATTTTGATCCATATTGATATGATAGGTTTGCACAGTCACTGCAGATTTGTCAGCTGTACATCCATGATGCAAATCTCCTGTTCCACTACTTTCCAAAGGTGCTCTACTGGATTGAGATCTGGTCATTTGGAGGCCATTTAAACCAGGGATCCTCAAATCCAGGCCTTGAGGTCCGGTGTCCTGCAGATTTTAGATGTGTCCCTCATCCAACACACCTGAATCAAATGGCTGAATTACCTCCTCAGTATGCAGTCAAGTTCTCCAGCATCCTGCTAATGACTTCTATATTTGATTCAGGTGTGCTGGGTCAGGGACACGTCTAAAACCTGCAGGACACTGGGCCACGAGGCCTGGATTTGAGAATCACTGCGTTAAAGAAACCAGTGTGAGATGATTTGAGCTTTGTGATATGGCACATTTTCCTGTTGGAAGCAGCCATCAGAAGATGGGAACACTGCGGTCATAAAGGGACATGGTCAGCAACAGTAGGTAGGCTGTGGTGTTTAAACAATGCACAGTTGGTACTTCGAGGCCCACAGAGTGCAAGAAAGTATCCTGAGTCATTACTGAATTATTGTTGCCTTCTGATCAGCTGGAAGCAGTCTGGCCAGTCTCCTCTGATCTCTGACATCTACAAGAACTGCCGCTCACTGGATATTTTTTTCTTTTTCCAGTTGCTGCTATGTGATTGGCTGATTACATATTTAGCGAGCAGTGGAACAGGGTATACCTAACAAACTGGCCAGTGCGTGTATATTTTTTTTGTTGTTTGCACTTACAAGAAATGTCATGAAAAGACAAAAACAATGTGTTGCTTAGTCTCTGGACACCAGAGCCATTTTCTTCTGACTTAACATGTGCAAATATCATTTGATCTTTGAAAAGAACACCACTGTAATTTTTCCAGACGTAACTTTAAATATTCACCCTTTGACATGCCAATAAAAGAAAGGTCTTAGAGGATCAGTTATCACTTTCAACTCCTCCCCTCAGGGAGATGCTGAAGTCCACACATGTAGAAAAATCACTTTGCTCTTGTCACACATCTGTTAAACGTGTGCATAGTAAACAGGCAAAAAGACCTGTGCGTTCCACATATATAGATCTTCTTTTGAATTAGCCAATCTTTGGTCATTTCAGCAGTTTCTCAGCTTCATATGAACTTGTCTCAAATATGTCTTTTTCTTTAATATTGTGGGATGCTGTTATACTGATATTGCATTTTATTTACTGCATTTAGTGGATGGAACATTGCACAGACTTTTCAGACACAGTGTGTGTATGTGTATATATATATATATATATATATATATATATATATATATATATATATATATATATATATATATATAATGTGGTGTCATGCTTTTCTAGCATCAAAATAACTCCATTGATGCTTGCCAGAAGAAGGAGTCTAATCTTTGCCTCAAGGATGAAGCAGAACATTTGATTTGGATTTTCTCTTTCAAACAAAAAACCCATCATCTTGCATCTCTACCAAACAGCATTGGTAACGTTGAACAGTCTTCTGTGCTTGCATTTTTTTACTCATGCAAAACTTTGCAAAATTTTAAGCGCCGACATTTCATCAGCATCCTCGGCAACCGATGTAAGCCGTGTCATATGTGTTAACTGGCGGCGCAAAAGAAGATTCTTATGTGAAGCGTCTGCATGTACGATGCATTTGAAAATTTGAGGCTGTCTCCAGAAAGGAGCCTAGTTCGACCTAGTTGTCTAATCAAGCTGTAACCTGTAAACAAGTCCTGCAGAGGAGGCAGACATCTGTCAGAAAAGAGTCAAGCAGATGTTAGTACATTTTTCTTTTTTCAATTTCTAAGCAAGTATTTCCATAGCTCTCCACTCTGCATCGCCACCTCACTCTGCTTGGTTCTGAACACTGAAACAGGCACTGCTGTGATCACACATATAACACCACAGACTTTCAGCACAGCTCGTAGTGTAGTTCTGCACAGCTGAAAACAATCCCCCCGTTAACGCTTGCTTTGACTATCTGCTGACTGCCTGTCAGAGTGTAACTCTTCAAAGAAAACTGTTTTTATTTATTGATTTTATTTATTTATTTTTATGTAAGTGCCAGAAGTAAGGGAAATTCACCCAGAAGAAACAAAATCCACCTGTACTGCGTATCCCTGCTGCCTGGTATTGATTTTCTGTGTGTTACATAATATCTGTAGGGGCTTCCATCAACTCCTCCAGTGTTTATTCTCCTGCTACAAATAGAGGACTGTCAGACAGCCAGTGTGCAGATGAGCAGTACAACGCAGCTCAAAGCAAAGCGGGATGAAATCACCTGTGAAATGCTGTAGAGAATGTTTTGGGGGGTTTTTTTCCCATCAGTTCTTGCTTTGAATCTGATATGACAGATACAGACATGTATTCCTTTTTATCTGAGCACCACAGCTGTCTCAGTGTTTGTATCGGCTTCTGAAAGTGCTGTTGTAGCTCTGAGAATCATGTCCTTTTTAACATTTCCTCAGTTTGATCTGTTGTGGTTTGCAATATCAAGCAACAACAGGACCTTGTGTGAGTTCTGGATAATCTTACAGGGAGTTGGGGAAAAAAAAATTGATCCAGTTTTCTTTGTTTAGCTGTAAAATGTCCTTCTGTATACTATATATTTAAATACATAAGAGAGAAGAGTATAAATGACAAAAAAAGGCAAAGAAAAACACATATGAATGTGTGTTTTCTGGCAGCTTTGAATCGTCTGCTTTTACTCAGGAATGTGTGGTTTAAATACGGCTGTCATACAGCTCAGTCATTTGAGTAGTTTTAGGCCACTGATCACAGCGGGATTATGTTTGTGAGTGAATAATAACTGAAAGTTCAGTTTTTCAGCATCAGAAAAGGAAAAGAAATAATAAATAAAATCCTCAACTAATTTTCAACTTATTTCTGCACTCCATGTTTTTTTTTGTTTTGTTTTTTTTAGACCACAAATAATCGGTCTGCATCAGTTGACTCCAGCGGAAAATTCTCTCCTCGGTCTTCTCCCAGACAGAAATGTGCAAACTCAGACAAAACATAGAAAGTGTCTGTTCTTAATCACGTAATGATAACATGTTCCTTTTCTATGAAAACCAAACCAGTTTTTGAAAGTCAGTTGTACATTAGGAACATTGGGAAGACTTTGGCAGAAGAGCAGCTAAAATATTTGGAATCAGTTCCAAAGGGATTAAGTGGAATCTACATTAACCACCCCACAGAATATCACAGGGTACATGCATTATTATCATTGCACCAGTTTGCAAAAATAAGACCAAAAAAACCCCAAAAAGCTTTGCATTGTGATAACGACTGCTGAGAGCTCCACATTGATGACGTGATCAGCTTTGACACATTGTAAATGGTAAATGGACCGGCACTTATATAGCACTTTTCTACTCTAATTGAGCACTCAACATGCTTTTTTTACTGCAAGCCTCAGTCACCTAATCCAGAAATGCCTTAAACCATTAATTTTAGCTGCTGTCAGATGTTATAATCAGGGTTTTTTTGTGTGTGTGCGCAATCTCTAAGGCACTTTTCCCCTGTGTATTCTGACTAGGGACAACAAACTTGTGCTAGTATAATGTTCTTGTGACACCAGAACTGTTTTAAAAATTAAACAAACTAATATGTGGTTGGGAACTGGATCTAAAGTTAATATACACTATACTGCGAAACGTATTCATACACCCATCCAAATCATTGAATTCAGGTGTTCCAATCACTTCCATGGCCACAGGTGTATAAAAACAAGCACCTAGGCATGCAGACTGCTTCTACAAACAAAGAATAGGTCGCTCTCAGGAGCTCAGTGAATTCCGGTGTGGTACTGTGATAGGATGCCACCTATGCAACAAGTCCAGTTGTGAAATTTCCTCACTACTAAATATTCCACAGTCAACTGTTAGTGGTATAATAACAAAGTGGAATCAATTGGGAATGACAGCAACTCAGCCGTGAAGTGGTAGGCCACAGAAAATGACAGAGCTGGGTCAGCAGATGCTGAGGAGCATAGTCAATCACTACACACCTCCAAACTTCATATGGCCTTCAGATCAGATCAATAACAGCGTGTAGAGAGCTTTATCGAATGGGTTTCGACAGTCGGGCAGCTGCATCCAAGCCTTACATCATCAAGCGCAATGCAATGGATGCAGTGGTGTAAAGCACACCACCACTGGAATCTAGAGCAGTGGAGACGTGTTCTCACGAGTGACAAATCATCCTTCTCCGTCTGGCAATCTGATGGATGAGTCTGGGTTTGGTGGTTGACAGGAGAACGGTACTTCTCTGACTGCATTGTGCCAAGTGTAAAGTTTGGTGGAGGGGGGATTATGGTGTGGGGGTGTTTTTCAGGAGTTCGGCTCGGCCCCTTCGTTCCAGTGAAAGGAACTTTCAATGGTTCAGTATACCAAGACACTTTGGACAATTTCATCTCCCAACTTTGTGAGAACAGTTTGGGGATGGCCCCTTCCTGTTCCAACATGACCGCACACCAGTGCACAAAGAGAGGAACATAAAGACATGGATGAGTGAGTTTGGTGTGGAAGAACTTGACTGGCCTGCACAGAGTCTTGACCTCAACCTGATAGAACAGCTTCGGGATGAATTAGAGCAGCGACTGCGAGACAGGCCTTCTCATCCAACATCAGTGTCTGACCTCACAAATGTGCATCTGGAAGAATGGTAAAAAATTCCCATAAACACTCCTAAATCTTGTGGAAAGCCTTCCCAGAAGAGTTGAAACTGATATATCTGCAAAAGGTGGGCCGACATCATATTAAACCTTATGGCTTAAGAATGGGATGTCACTCAAGTTCATATGCATGTGATGGCAGACGAGCAAATACTTTTGGCAATATAGTGTAGTTGAAACATTTTATTGTAAATGTTTTTTTCTCTCTTTGTTTTTGTATTTGTCTTTTTAGATTTAGGTTATTTTTGTCATATTTGTCTTTCTTAATTGCTTGCTGTGATGAGTGTGGTCTCAGGAAGTCCGACAGGCACTTACCTCTGTACATACCTGCCTTCTCCTCATTCCTTATAGGAAACCTGTCAACCAGCCTGCTTGATACTTACCTGTAGTTCTGCACTTCCTACTTACCCACTCTCCCCCTGCCTACTATTGCTACTTACCTGCTCAAGAGCTCTGCATGCTGGAACTCAGCCTTAAAGAAAGAGAGGAGAAACCCAGTTACCTATTTGATTGCTTACTTAGAGAAACTTAGCCTGCTGAGCTCCAAAGAAAGAAGCAACTCTCTTGCTATTTGGTAACTTATCCTCCAGCCCGTAAAAGATACTTACCTAAAAACATTAACAGATCTAAGCTACAGCACATCTGTTATTCATCCTAAAATCCTGTTCATTAAAACTAAATCCTACAGCATACATTTTGGCAATATCTTGCTATTAAAGCTACTGTATTAATAACATTAAACCAGCACATTCAAAGACCAATAATTAAGATGTTTTATCTTGTTTAACTGATACAAGAATGTGCAGAGCTATTCGCCGGCAACCCAGAAAGAACTAAAAACAAGATAGGTCCCGTTTTTATGATAAGTGACTCCAGTCAGCTGGCTACATGCTGTATTTACAGAGTAGCTGGAGGACTGACTTTAATGGCTAAAGAGAAGACTGTGACGGAAACACAGGATGCTGTGGTTTCTGTAGAGGCTTGTAATTTAAATGATTCCTGCCACAGTATCACCCAAATCTTTAACTGGACTGAAACTATTGTTAAAATGCATTTCAAGCTAGCAGTAAAAGGCTCAGTATAGTAAGTGAAAAGCTGTGAATGAACTGATTGTCTGTTCCCTGGTAAGACCAGAATAACCATGTAATGTCAGCATATACGTTTACATACAGCTGTTGTTTTAGTTCTTTCCATAATGCCACTTGACTGTGATTTACACCTCTGCCCTTCCATTTCTGTCCATTAATGACAGCTATTTCTATGCTCAGGCATAAACACTGACTTGATACTTTGGTCTTTTTTTTTATTATTATTTATGCCTCTGCACCCTGTAATTCTGTCTCCTATACACAAAATTGCTTCCTCTCAAAACCAAGCCAGATGTGGAAAATGTGAAACTAGACCAATGACTCCAAAAACCAGTCCTCTGAGTTCATGTGGATACCACATTCGTGCAGACGTAACCCCGTCATTGTGGATTCTACCCTCAAAAGGTGACTCAAATAACATGAAACAGCTTCCCAGAGTCAGCGAGGAAAGAGAAACGCTTGTGGGATTCACATACATATGTTATTTGACATTTTATACATCAAAATTACAAAATAGGAGCACTTTGTTGAAATATGAAGATACATATTGTATTTGTCTGCACAAAAAGAAAACATGTTAGTCTGGAAAATAAGTGAGAGAAAAAAGGTACGGTAAATTCTAAAACTGGAGGATGAAGGTTTACTTTTGACCTTGAACTAGTCTGACTAAATAAATCTTAACTCAAGGTCCACAAGGTCTGCTCTCTCAGCTCAACTAGATTTTTATTGTTTGTTGGAATCCTAAACATTTTTTTTAGCCTCCATTTTTTTTTCATTATGTTCCAGTGTTACACTGATCGGAGCGTCATTTCATGAGACGTTCCTATTGGTTTGTTAGTAGAAATAGGGCAATCAGTCAAATCATTGGCTAAGATGAGCTTGGTGGATTTGCCCGTGTATCTTTTGCAGTCTAAATGCTAATGTGTCCCAATGACAGTGCAACAAGAAAGGATGTAACAGGAGACTATTTCACCAGTGCAGAGTGGTGTTTAAAATTTTTTAGTCTTCCTTTTGTTGCAAATCACAGATGACATCGTCATCAAATCGCAGAGCGTTCACATGGATCAGTTTTGAAAAAGTTTTGCATATTCTGGTATTTGTTAAAGAAGTCTGCTTCTTGACTTGCAATCAACAAACTGTGGCCTTAACCTTCCAGCCAAAGTGACATAGATATTAATAAAACACAAGCTGGACACCTTTAAAAATGAATGACAGACACAGATGCAAATGCAGATGGGTCCACTTGTGCCCGAGAGATTAAAACCGAAAGATCCACTGTGAGATACCATCAGTTTTCTTAACCGTTTATCCAACTCAGAGGGCTGGAGCCTGTTCCAGTTGTCACTTTAAACAGGTCACCAGTCAGTCACAAAGAAACAGACAACCACAGAGCTAACAGCTAATTTAGAATCACCAATTAACCTAATGAGCATGTCTTTGAACTGTGGGAGGAACCCGGAGCAACCTGGGAAAACCCATGCAGCCAAGGAGAGTGCATGCAAAGATTCCGGGTTTGAATGAAGCTGTGAGGTGGTATTACTAACCACCATACCACCACATTGTGAGGTCATCGTCCTAAATTTCTGACAGGGTCAGAATTTTGTCCCGTGTAGTCTTTGGTTACAAGACCATTGACACGCCCAACTGTGAGCCACTCTTACAGATAACTACTGGTTAGACATTTTGTCACCACAATCAAAAATATCGCCACGATGCTTTCATATTGGTCATCTTTCATCTGAGCCACACTTACGCTCTGCACAGCCAGTTTAAATAACCTGATTTTAATAACTGTAGGAATGCAGAGAAAACTGGAACGAGACGAGCACTCGCCGGTATGTAAGAAAGCTTTTACAGAAGTGCACAGCAGCTGTGAAAAGAGCATTTCTACTTGATGACTGTAATTTTCAAAAGAACTCAGCTGCCGTGGAAGGTGGGAGGTTTAATGGCCAAGCGAATGAACAGAGCAGCATCTCAGCTCAGGTGATTGGGACACATTATATTAGTCTGGAGACTGCTGATCAGAAATGATCGGAAATCTAAAAGAAGTCTAAAATAAGACTGCAGTGCACATTAGGAATTCTACACAGTGCACTGTCAGAGACATGATTTTCTAAATGTGAGATGTGAAGGGTGATGTTGCTTGTGTTATAACAATGAAAGCAGTGGCTCCAGTGGCAGGAGCAGCGCTTCAAGCTTTAGCAGAGCCGAGTCTTTTTCTTTGTCATATGTGATGGTTTTCTTCCTGTCTTCAATTTGTAATTTAGGCATTTAGCGTATATGAACACAAGTAAGCATCTGAAATAAATAAATGATCCATGTTCTGCCTTTATGGGTTTTTTTTTTTTTATCATTTCTGTTACTGTTATTCTCATAATACCAAAAATGCTCCCACCAATGAGTCATCATTCCCTGTTCTGGCATTCGATCCTTTGGTAATTTTGGAAAGGGATTTTTTTCTCTCTCTCTCTCTCTATGGCATCTTTGCTCATTTGAAATCCACAGGGTGTAATGTTTTCTTCATAATAACTCCCCTGAGATGCTGTTTAAAATGTAAATAAAAACTGCATGCTATGAGTGCCAAATCATTTGAAGTTATACTTAATGTAAAAATCATAAAAACAACACATTAAATGTCGAAAGTGAGAAAATATCCATTCATCTATCCATCCATTTTCTTCCACTTATCCAGTTTGGGGTCATGGGAGGGCTGGAGCTTATCCCAGCTGTCACAGGGCAAAAGGTGGAGCTCACTCTGGACAGGTTGCCAGTGTATCGCAGAGCTAAGACAGAGAGACAGGCAACCATTCACACTCACAGCCATTTTAGAATTACCAAGTTAAGCTTCAAGATTTAAGATTCCTTTGTCACTGTATGATACAGTATACACTGAAATTTATTACACTATGGCTTAAAAATGGCTCTCCTCTGAAGTATTAAGTAAAAAAATAATAGAAGAGATGGATAATGAAAGAGAATAAATAAATAAAATGTCAGTAATTTCAGAGTGCCAACATATGCTTTAAACATAAAATAAACGTTATACCCAAAATCATTGTTTAGGTAACTTCATAGCAGCATTCAGGGCGGTGATGGCCTTTGTGTAAAAACTATTCAAAAGTCTAGTGTGTTCTTAATGTCCTGCAGTGTCTGCCTGAGGGCGGGTGGGTAGGCTGTGGTGGGTCCTTAATGATGTTTGTTGCTTTCTGAAAGCAGCGGGATGTGAACATATCGCTCAGGGCCGGTAGGTAGGTATTTTCTCTGCAGTTCTGCTTACTCTCTGTGGGGCCTTTTTGTTAACCACAGAGCTGCTGCTGTACCACACCAAGAGGCCGTGGGTCAGGACACTCTCGATGGAGCAGTGATAGAAAGACACCAGCAGATGTTGTAGCAGGCTGATCTTCCTGAGGAAGATCTCAGGAAGTGGACTCGGTGCCTTCTTGATCAAACAGTCTGTGTTGTGTGTCCACATGAGGTCCTCCAATATATATGTACTCAGGAACTTAAATGTTGACTCCCTCTCCACTCCATCCCCATTCCTAGCCCATCCATGTCTTTGGACTGTCAAAGGAAGCTGGAGTAACTGGAAAGAACCCACGCAGACCCGGTGAGAACATACAAAGTCCAAACAGAAACCGGTGGATGAGAGGGTCGTGGGAGGGACAATGTTGTTGTCTAAGAAGCACGTGATGTATGACTAATGGGTACATCTGTGAGGGCACCATTAATGCTGAATGATACAGTATACACAGATTTTTGAGCAACACATGCTTCTATCCAGATATTTTTTGTTGCTATACAGCAACATGGCTCCTTAGTTAAAAAGTCCAGGTGATATGGTCTGCCTGCAGGCCAAACATTTTGCAATTTGTGAAGCACTTTGCTGGGGTCATTTTCACAGTGAGCTTATATTTTTTTCAAAAAGCAAAATCATCACTCAGTTGCAACATTTGATATAATCCATTTGCTCTTTTTTTTTTTTTTTTTGTTAAATATAGAGTTTAAATGATTTACAGATCACTCCTTTTTTTTTTTTTTGGAAGACAGATTGTACTTGGCAGCTGAAGTTGGACCTCTTCTGATTAAGTGCACTGACTTGAGTATGTTTCCCAGAATGATTCTCTGACAGCGACCTTTGCCATCACAAATCATCTGACCCAGTATTCATTAAAATAGTTCTAGATTAAATTGATTTGCCATCAAACGAGTGGCTACAAATGAGGATTGAATTAGACCAGTGAAATGTAATCCAACCATCCATCCATCCATTTTCTTCTGCTTATCCAATTCAGGGTTGCAGAGGGACTGGAGCCTATCCCAGCTGCCATGGGGGCGAGAGGTGTAATCAAACCAAATTAGCAAAAATAAGGCTCGTGCTCATTCATATCATATTTTGGGACTAAAAAGTACATTAATGCATGCTCATTCCTACAAAACATTATTTTTCTGTGTTCAGAAATGAACTGAATAAAGTTGGTCTGATGTTTATGAATCCATTACTGCATTTGCAGGGCATGGCGACCAGGTGTTTGAGGTGCCAGGCAGATAACTACAATATTCCAGGTTTGATTTAACCAAGGACCTTTGTTAGGACTCATATCTCCGCTCCCTCTCCTCATTTCCTGTCAGTCTCAGCTGTCCAATGAATACAAAATTGCAAGGTTAAAAAAAAAAAAAATCTTAACCGTTACTGTTACTGTAAACACGCACATTTAGATTCGCATTTGATACGTCTGTACATCTTTTCTGTTTGTGCTCAATGAAAAGACAATGAGTAAAATTAAATGATTCAGTTCTCTAATAAGATGGGAAGAAAACTGCTTCTTTTTCATTACAGAAACAAAAAAGTGCTGCAGCTTTGAAGTGGCTTTCAGAAGTTCATAATATTTTTAATAAATCATCTAATACTGCACTCTCTGTATTTTCCTATTTCTCTTGAGTTCTACTAAAGCCCTTCCAGCCTGCGAAACCCTGCAACGTTATGATTTCACATAGCAGGGAGGGCTCTCCTCCTACGAACACTGAATGATCCACATCCTCTGTTGTGAAGTCAAGTTTAAAATGTTTTGATGAATTAGAATTGAATTAGGTTAATGAAGCCCTTTGTCCAGAGTTAGGGTTGTGATGTGCTAATGAAACTGACTTTGATCTAAAAACCAGTCAGGAGGCGAGCCCGGCAAGATGCATGCCATCTGCTGAGGTTCATCTCAGGAAGCTGAACACAGACAGAAAAACAAACATGACAAATATAAATTATAAGAATCTAAGAATGGAAAGAACACTAATGATAGCTGACAATCCAAAGTCATATATCTCTGTGGTTGGCCTGACTCGATTTGTGCCCTTCCTTCTTTGTTCTCTGTTATCCACTCATCAGTCACAGGGAAAACCAGACAAGCCATTTATTTAATTTCATATCGCTGAAAGGTAACACAATCACGGGACTTGTCCTTGTCAGTAACTGTCACTCATGTTTATTATCTCATAGATCACACAGCACTGCATGTTGTTATCATCACTCCTTTATTTATTGTCACAGTTCAGTACCAGCTAGCATCACAGAGTTAATCCTGTTCTTTTGTTTCCTTGCGTGTTTCTCTCTTGTATTCCTAGTCAATAAGAAATGTGCAGTCAGAGCAAAAAAAAAAAAAAAAAAATATATATATATATATATATATATATATATATATATATATATAGAGAGAGAGAGAGAGAGAGAGAGAGATTTCTGACTTGTATATCTAATATTGACCCTTTAAATATTCGTAACTAAACATTAAAATGACTTTGACTGTAGCCTGAATGAAGCATCACCAGAATCTAAAGCGGCGTACGGTATTACATTACAGTGGAGATGAGTGAAAACTCTATCCTTACAGACTCTTTTGAGATTTCTTATCATTTAATTCAAATTTCAGCTAAGAGGCATCCCTTGGGAATTCCAAAACTATGTCTGTCTAAAATGTGCACAGCGGGATTGGATGTGCATGTGCTGCAACAGCTTGAATGAATAACATCCTTTACCGCACATGTCCGAGTGGGCTCCCACCCACAGTCCGTGGACATGCAAATGTTGTAGAGTCTCTGAATTGCTCACACTGTGCTGTTTGTAAATGTGGGTGTGAATCCGTCATTGTTTACATGCAGAGCTCGATGACGAATGGGTGACCGATCCAGGGTGTTTCCCTCATCAGAGTAGTTATTAGTGTGGGGTGTGTTTCAACTCCCAAAACCCCCCCAAAAAAACATGAAAGAAGTTTAATATAAGCTCTTGACCTCTTTTTCTAGATTTTATTATTAGTGAGAACTCAGCCAGACGAGGTTCCGTGTGAGCTTTATTCAAATTCAGAGCACATGAATGTTTATTAACTAGCATCAGATTATGTGGTCATACATTATGAGATGTCCTGCGTGTATCCTGACCGTTTCATCCTGAATTTCTAAGACTTCTCTGCATTCTGGGATGTAACAAATTCATTCACAACAAAAAAAAAAAAGATGAGCTTCCTCCAAATAAACATTCTTTTACTGGCAAATAATTTACATTTCTACAGCTGCATAACAATATCTTAGTCAAAATAATAAGTTATATATTATTGTGTGTGAAGATTTGTCCTAGTCACTGCAGCTATTGTTTCCGTGGTATCTGACACAGTCACTCGGGCTGCCTCATCTGTTCATCCAGCTGTAAATGATCAACAGAAATTACTAGATGTCATCCAACATGTAAAGCGTTACACTTAAAATTGAGCCTGTGCTCCGTAGCTGCTATCATGTCAGGTAAGATGCTGCTCCTCAGAAAACATCAGCTCATGGTGTGGCATATGTTGGCTGACAACATTCAAGCAGGACCATCCAATATTCATTGAAATGGAAGCATTTCTTCACTAATCTTAACTGAACCAATGATTTTCAGGTCCACACAACCAAACACACACATTCTTCTTAACTGAGCTTAGGAAAAGAGATTTTATTTACCTTTATTCACCAGTTAATGTGTCTGTCCTCTGTTTTACATTGTGTGTGTGTGTGTGTGTGTGTGTGTGTGTGTGTGTGTGTGTGTGTGTGTGTGTGTGTGTGTGTGTGTGTGTGTGTGTGTGTGTGTGTGTGTGTGTGTGTGTACAATTTCCTTTCTTCCTTGTTGACATGAATTTTTTTGTTGCATAAAATATTAGCCAAAGGAAATAAAAAGTAAACAAATGGTCTAATGTGTGATCCTAAGTAAAGTGTGTATTCCTAGGTCCTTAAGCACAACTTGAGGTACGATATTTGGCAGCTAAACTAGTATTTTAGTTCTGAGCATCAGCATCTAGCAATATCAGCATCTTTTCTTCTCTTTTAATTAATTTGTTCAGTTTAGATTAACTTGCCAGGTCTGAATTTAAAATGGTGTCACTTTGTTAGAACTAGAGTGTATTTTTAGACTCTGGGGGTGGGTGCACATGCTCATTCACATCCATTTCCAGCATAGCTGTTGGCTGCTGTGCATGCAAAGGTAAATCTGACTCTGTTCAGGTGTGCAAGATTTCTTATAGTAGGTAAGCTTTAGATATCATTGACAACATTAATGACCGCTCAGTTCAGTGTCTCAGTGAGGCATGACGATAAGCCTGCATGAGCCTGAAACAGCTAAATAGAAAAGAGGCGTCTTTATGTTTCTCACCTGTTCTTTTCTTGATGTGACACATTTAAATGTCAAAGCAGGAAAAGATAAAATTGTATAAATGGACAAGACCTGTCTCAATAAACATCCCTTAGAGTGCTTTTATTTTGACCCATTTATATACAATCAATAATGTGTAAATGTCCATCCCTGTGAAAACAGGCTTTCTCCAAGATTCTTAAACCAAACTGAACCAGAGTGAAGCATTAACCAAAGATGTTCCCTCTGGGAGGATGTCCCTGGACCCCTACAGAGGCTATGACTCTATAAGCCCCTGATGTCCTGTAATCCCACCCATGGCCTTGAACGTGGAGACTTTTTTTCCCCATATCTGTTTTGAATGAAACACATAATCCAGGACTTACTGTATGCTGGCCAGTCAAAAAATTTGTCCCCTACAGCCGAGGTGCACCAATCGACTCCCCATTCATCCACAGTCCCTGGCAGACTGAACCCTCCCATTTGTGTGCAGCTGGACCCTTTCATTATTTACACTTGAAATGATAATGACATCATGTGTGCACAGCTGCACTATTTGCATCCACGCTGCATGCTGCTAAATTTGTGTGACAAAATGGATAGGTAGAAAAGGATCCTCCTGCAGTATTTAAAGGGCACCTTTTGCAGATGCTGAGCTTTTGTGTTTGTGTCATTTAATAAAAGGTTACTGGAAAACATACAATGTCTTGTGAGGGCAGTTTACAAGAGTAAAACACTAAGTAGGAAGAAAGGAAAGTTCAGAGTCAGGATTCTGTAAGTGAGTCGTGAGTGCAATGACAAGTAGAGACACAACTCTGTAACACGTCGCTTCTGGGTTAAAACTGTGTGACAAATTTTGTTGAGCTGGCAGCTCCGGTGCCACGGATGGGGTGAGATTTCTGTGTAGGGCATCTCTCTTTGAGGCCGACTCTTTGATTCCCCACTGAGTGAGGTTAAAAGGTTGGAGGGAGGTGAATGCCAGTATTTTGTTACTCTGTACTCTTTGTGCAGATGTTAAAAGGAAGATAGGATGACTGGCAAACGGCTGAGAATAACAGAGTAGAAGACTTTATTTATAATGAACAAGTTTATAACAAATACAACTCTACCAACATTTCACATACACTTACAATCCTGTCAGTGATAGAACTGCTATAAGAGCCTATTAGATAATACAAAACTTGGCCAAACAAGTGCTCGAGCAAGCCTAGAAGTCACAATGACACTGAATACTAATTGCTGCTGGTCTGTTCCTGGATGCCACTCAATTCGCACAGCACTGAGTCAGATATGACTGAAACATTGACATGCAGTTCTATGAGATGGAGATGATGTTTGCAGTGCTTTGAGTTTATTATCTCAAAAGGTCCCCTGCTCATCATCTTTTCTCGCCATCTTGACAGAATCTTCTGTGTAGAACCAATTTGGGGGCATTTTTGCGTCTAATTTCTGGCAATGATGGAGCAATATTTGGCAGTCACTCCGTTACAAATGTAACCATTCAGCACAGCAAATGCAATACTTTTCGAAGACATTCCTCTACGTTATGAAATGTATATTTACATAAACGTGGCATGGATAGTGTTGGTTATTCCCGACAGAAAACATATTCAGTGTAGCTTGTCCAAATTTTGTCCTCATTTGGATCATTGCTGGTGTAGGCACAGGTGCCTGTGGAGCTGCAGGCCACCATGTGGAAGCCCGCTTCTGTCAGCTTGTCAAATGCCTGCTCTAGAAAATTATACTTGAGATAGTACCGGGATGTGTATCTCTCAGGGGGCCTGTCCGGGTCTCTGCTCTCATTCAGCGTGTCCCCAAACACTTCTTTGGCCAGAGATGTCTTACCGCAAACCGTGATGCGCGCCACTCTCCTGAATTTCGCATCGGTTTGGATGTCTCTGCCAATAGTGTACGAGCCACGGTATCCTATCGTAATATAGCCGGACTTTCTGGAATCTAGAGAGGGGGAGCGCATGGCTCCGCTGACAGACATGGTGCGTAAAGTCTCCAAGCCACCGGAGGAGCCGCACTGCTGCGCGCCGTCTTCTGTGTCGCTCTGGCTGATCTCCTCACTGATTGAATTTTCTTTGCTCACCCGGGGGCTGAGACGTTTTGCGAGGTCCCGCAGCTGGAAAAAGTCCGCCTCCCTCTGCAGTCGACTTTTCTCGGGGAAGTAGTCCGGGAGGACCAAGTTCAGGTCTCGGAGATAATCGAGGATGTAGCGGAACAAGAACCCATCCCTGTCCAAGAAGAAGCGCCCTTTGCTGTCTCTTGCCAACTCCTTGGGTGACTTCTTGCTGAACATGTTCCACAGGAGTGAGTCTGGGACGGCGATCAGAGTTTTGTGTCTGGTAACATAAACCTGTCCGCCGACATTCAGCTCAATAATCTCTGAAAACGGGGCGCCTGAATCCCCGCAGCTGGACACTCCGCGCTCTGTGTCGGCCAGTGCCATCTTCTCTGAGCCGCTTCACTGATGTGGAATCAGTGGAAACACTGAGACGCTACAGCGGCAGCGGCTCGTTTATGAAGCTTGGGCTTACTGCGTGCGTGCGCACCGGGAGGTGACTGCTAAATTAACATTTAACTATTGAATGGCTGTCCTGTCAAGGGTGTCAAAGTGGCTCTCCCTCCTCATCCACACGCACTCGCGCACAGAGACAGAGAGAGAGAGAGAGAGAGATAATCCACGTCTCTTTCCTCCTGACCTTGTGGCATAACTATCAATGTAAAATAGCCTCTACTGTTTCTGTGATTTATAAAATGAATTACAGTACGTTGGAGTGTTTTTTGTTTTTTTTTATCTCTAAACAAATGCAAATCTAATAGGAAGACAAACCAGAGCCTATGCAGCTGGTCCTATTTATTCTTTAAAAACATGTTTGGAAAATATGGAAATAGTGACACCCATTGCATTTCGAATGTAAATGCAGCCATCATCCAGCGCATTTTCAGAGGCTCAATATTGATCGGACAAACATAATTTTCTAACATAATTTTAAATATAAGGATTGTTGTTAATACTTGGATGAAAATCCTTGACTCCATCAAGAGTGTTCTTGACTTGGCTAGATGTTGTGAAGGGGCTTTTCTTAACCAAGGAAAGAATTCTCCAATCAGACACTTTTGTTGTCTTCTGTAGTCTTTCGAGCCTTTTGGTGTTTCTGAGCCGGCCAGTGTATTCCTTCTTTCAAAGAATGTAACAGATTATTGATTTGGCCTCACTTAAAGTTTTTGCTGTCTTTCTGATTTTTTTTTTTTCCAGCCTAAAGATGGCCTCCTTCACTCCAATCAACATCTCTTTGGACCTCACATTGAAAGTTCCAGTGAAAAGATACTGAAAACAAGCTCAACACTGTGGTGATGTACAGAGGCAAAATTACCTCTGGGCCTAACTGTACACACACACACACACACACACACACACACACACACACACACACACACACACAACTTTCTAACAGCCACTTAAGGAAGCAAAGAATTACTGTAATTAGTGCTTTCAAACAACAGTGTTTAAGCTTTATATTCAGCACTGCATCACATTTCTTTCCTGGAGGTCTCACTTCATATTTTATTCTTGCACAAACAATGGCCTGCTATAGTCTGGTTTACCCCAGCTTTATACGGGGGAGGGAAGCAACATAACATTACTCATCCAGGTGGGGAAGACTGAGTCACAGATAAAAGGTTTTAATGAGCATAATTTACTAAATGAACAAAATGCAACCTCTGCTACCTAATTACACTTCCTAGCCAAACAAAAACACAAAGGGAGGAGCATTTCTAAATCTAGCGTAATCTAGACAGAGACCTGACTAAGTGTTGTGCAGGAGATGTGCGAGTTTAAAACTAAACCTGAGCCAGTCTCCAGGGTTAGATAAGTGTCTCAAGGATAAACAAAGCAGGATATAAAACAAAAAAATCAAGCAAGGACAAAGTCCTTTAAGATACATTCAATTTTAAACCAAAGTACAAGGCAAAAACCTTTGACCTTTGATGAGAATGGGACATTGCACACTGCTTACACAGTTGCCAAGAATTACATCAAGGCAGCACAGGTGCAATGACCCAGGGTAGACCCAGGGCAAACTCACTTATTCATATATGAAAGGGTGAGTGTGTCCAAATTTTTGACTGGTACTGTAGCCAGTGCGGACCAAGGTAGCTCTCCCCCAGCATGTCCCGAGCAGCCGGGAAATCAGGTTGGCTGAGTGACTGTGAGGAGGATGTGTAGTTCTAATAGGTGCCGGCAGCCAAATTTTTAAAATCACTGTAAATTCAAGGTTAGGGTATTTTGTTTGATTTGGTTGTCCAAAAAGAAGCATAGAAAAATTCAGGTCAATAATGGCTTTTGAGACATATATATATATATATATATATATATATATATATATATATATATATATATATACTTTTCCAAAGTGTACAGAGTACTCTTTCTCAGACCCCCCTCCCCAAAAGTGTCCAAAGGAAATATTGATCTTTTTTCATGACATTTAATTTCACCTGGTTCTTTGGTATTTTAATGTAATAGGAAGTATTAGAGGGAAAATAATCTATGCTGGCCTGTATATTTGTGTGTAATCTGGTGATTGGCGGCCAGCAATGTTGCCAGCTTTTGTGTAAGAAAACTCGCTGTCAAGTGTCTCAAAAGCCACTAGAAGTCGCTAAAGGACGAATCGAGGCCCGGGGTGTGGGGTGTGGGGGTGTGGGGATTTCCCCCTTGCTGCTGAAGCAAGGTCTGGGCAAGGCCATACGAAGTGACGTAGTACGAGCACTGTATGTACACAAAACACGGCGACAGCAGAGTTTTCAGGTTTCCGGTGTTGTGCCAAAAAGTGATTTCCAATTTTTTTTTAATATATTATCTTTTCTTATATCGGTAAATAGACTGTGGTGCACAGGATTTATGAAGGGCATATATAATATGAATAAATGCAAATATATTTAGGACTCTGCATTACTGTGTCTGCATTATAATCAATCCAGTCCTTTTTGGCTACTCTTTATAGAACTGTAATGTTATATTTGGTGCAATTTCTGCAGCCCTCTTGGGAGATCTCTCGGGATAAAAGACATTTTTAATGTCAATGTTAATTTTTACCCTCATTAAATAAAGAATATATGAAAATCTCTTTGCCAAGAAGTGATTGCAGCTTCTACCTTGACAGGAGTGTTGTTTCTCACTCAAAATGATGTAATATCAGTTATCAGAGAAATGTTTGACACGTTTCACAGATTTTAGGCCAAAAATTAATAAGCAATTTAAATACAACTAATTATTTTGTGTTTGTGTGTGTGTGTGTGGGGGGGGGGGGGGGGGGGGGGGGGGCAAATACTGGAAATCACTTTTTGGCAGATGATCACTTTATGACTCAAAATGAATTGATATCATTGATAAGAGATGATGCTTGAGATACGCTTGACAGATTATAGGTCAACAAGTCATTTACAACAATGTAACTACCAGCAATAATTTTTTGGGCAAATACCGGAAATCACTTTTTGGTACAAGACCGGCTATTCAGATGACAAATTGCTCCACTGCCACTGTGTACAGTGCGGTGGCATGTACATTTTGCATACATGCAGAGCATGTATGCAAATTCATTCAAATTTTGAGTGTGTCAGGCTTAGGTAGCAGAGCTCGAAAGGCTACTCGCAATGCATTGTGGGCCGAGGTTGTCATGTTCTAGGCAATAGTGTTTGTTTACATCCCTGAGTTAGAAACGGTGTTGCGAGAGACTCCCAACAAAAAGTAAAAAAAAAAAAAAAATAGAATTTAAAATCCTTCTCGCATACTTGGTCTTGAATAATCAGGCCCTGCCTTATCTTAAAAAAGACCTCACAGTATGCATCACCCCAATAGAGCGCTTTGCTCTCAGACTGCTGGTTTACTAGGATACTTTAAAGTAGAATGGGAGGCAGAGCCTTCAGCTTTCAGGCCCCTCTTCTGTGGAACCAGCTCCCACTTTGGGAGACAGACACCCTCTCTATTTTTAAGATTAGGCTTTAAAAGTTCTTTTTTGATCAAGCTTATACTGTAGTTGGGCCTGGATCAGGTGACCTACAGTAGGCTGCTGGGGGCTTCCCATGATGCACCTTTTTCATTCACCTCTGTTCACTCTCTTTTTGTACACCACTCTGCATTTAATCATTAGTTATTAATATTAATCTCTGGCTCTCTTCCACAGCATGTCTTTTGTCCTGTCTCCCTCCCCTCACCCCCAACCAATCACAGCAGAGCCCTGCTCTGTTGGAGGTTTCTTTCTGTTAAAAGGGAGTTTTTCCTTCTCACTGTCACCAAGGATTTGCTCATAGTGGGTCATCTGATTGTTGGGGTTTTCTTTGTATCATTGTAGGGTCTTTACCCTACAATGTAAAACACCTTGAGGTGATTGTTGTGATTTGGTGCTATATAAATAAAACTGAATTGAATTGTTGTGGGATATTTTTGCCACAGGTGATATTTAGGAAGTTTCAAAGTTGCAACATTCTGTGAACACATTAGACTCACAGTCATGTGGACCTCACGTCTCAGTGAGCATAATGTAAGTCTCCTTCTTGCATATTTTTATGTTATTGTAGTTTGTAAATGCACAGTAGCATTTCTTTTTTTGAAATTTAGTTAAAAGTTTTAGCTAACTATAATTTTGACAAAGAAATTACACAAATCTGGGCAATCTGTATTACAATATATTGATATACTCTGTATAAAAAGAAGCTACATTCTGTTGTCAGTGAAACTTATCAAATCAAATCTGTAATACTTTAAATCCATGTAAACAAGTTACAACATCTTTAAGAGTCAAGACCTGATCAGTATTGATCTGTAGCTGATCAGTCTTTCTAAAGAGAGGGTAATTGTGTTTATGTTTGTATATGGGTATTTTCTGCTTATACTGCTATCAAACAACTGGTCACATGATTACACAATTTTTAAACCAACAAGGAAGCCCCTCTGAAGTATACCTCTCATACTTTATATCATGTTCATTTTAAGTTGGTTAACATAATTCATAAATACAGTTACATCCATATGCGTTGTGTGGGATCTGAACACATCATTATAATATTTAGTTAAGCCTTTCGTGGAAATTAGTCTTTAAAAAAAAGAGGAACACACTTATGTTTTCCTCTTTTTTTTTTTTTTACATGAGATGGCACATGAAATGGTCAAATTTGTTTCTCTCTCACTTCTTCAAAGACTTTAGTTCACCACCAGTTTTTACATGGATAGCAAATAATAAGCAGCAACAACATTTAGCCCAAGTTTACATGCAAGCTGGACTGGTTGCAGATTTGGGTTAGCAGCTGTGTACCACTAATGCGTTATCTTACGTAACAACACAACTGAGGCCAAAGGCTGATGGTTTGTAGTAATCAGCGACCGAAAAAGAGAAAGACTTTATCACGTGATTGCCACTTTATTTCATTTCCCTGTTCAAAAACTCCCCTCTGCTCAAAAATGAATTTCCATCGTTTCCCATCTCAAAAAGGAAAGACATTGTGAAAGAGAGCACTTTTCCAAAGTTATCTGACTCAAAGTAAGGCTTTTGTAAAGTTGGTCTTACATGCTAAAAAAGGTCAACAAAATGCTAAGTTTGCAACTTCTCGACAACTTTTTTCTTTCAATGGTGATGTGCCTTCTGACACACAGATCTAATGTAACTTGAATATGTCAAAATCAGCTGTCACAAGATTTTTTTTTTTGTTTTTATTGTTTTTTTTAAATCAAGTGCCTTAACAGATTCTCCAGTGCACAGAAAACCAGTATAAATGAACAGACAACATTCAGTCATTGTGAAAGTTCCTACTTCTCATCCTAGTGGGTTTTAGCCACTTTGGAAATTTGGCAGTCCAGCCCTCAGACAGGGTAATAATGTATAAAAACCTGCCACACTTGGATGTTTAGTCATGTTAAGAGCTTGTCGAGCTTGAACAATGCTTCGCAAGGTACTGCTGGTTGCCATTTCTCTGAGTTTTATTTTTTTTCTTCTTTTTAAAAGGCACCTTTTGGAGAGTATCTTTTTTGGCTTTAATGACCTGCAACATATTTTAACATCTTAATCTAATTATAACGATAATGACTGAACCATCTCTCGGGAAGTCGATATTATTTGAACTGACTATTCCTGTTTAATTTTTTTCAGGGTATCACAGTGAGCTTTGGAGCTGCCATACATGCTCTCAACACCTCTCAGCTGACAGATGGTGTGATTAGCAGGAGCAAAAGGATGATGCTGGACACCCTCGGTGTTGGACTGTTAGGAACCAGAACAGCTGTCTTCAATAAGGCTCTCCAGTACAGTCAGGTACAGTAAACTGGAACTACAAAAACACGTACGTGGAAAGATTTGTTTGTGATGTAAGTCTAAATGCCACAAAAGATCTTTATTAAATTCTACATACTAAATAGTGATACTTGAATACATTGTATCTGTCAGTAATCACAATAAAATTGTTATATGGTTTCATTAGAGGTTGTTTGTGCAGCTGAAATTAACAATTATCTGCTCATTGTCAGATTTTCTTAACAAATAATCAGTCCTGCTAACCAACTTCTTTTCCTGTGCTCACTGTAGTCTTGACAAATACTTATTTTCCACGACTGATTATCCATTCATGTCCTGTACTTCTTCAGTTTGCAGTTATAATCTCATTTTTGCTGCCAGTTTTATATATATTCTAAAATTGCTCTTTCACTTATATTCATATTAATGTGTTTGCAGTTGTTTGCATCTCAAGAGAGGAGCAGCGTTTGGGGTAAATCAAACATAATTCTGCCACCTCATTACGCTGCATTTGTCAATGGAGTCGCAGTAAGTTTGGTCCCACAAAAGCAAAAATATTTAGAAAATATAAAGCATGATCCAGCTCTGCTTTGATTCCTGATTTTGTTTATCAGGTTCACTCCATGGACTTTGACGACACTTGGCACCCTGCGACTCATCCCTCGGGCGCTGTGCTACCTGCACTGTTGGCCCTGGCAGAGACAATGCCCAGTCAGCCCTCTGGTCTAGATCTGCTGCTAGCCTTCAATGTTGGCATTGAGGTTCAGGGCAGATTGATGAGGTTCTCCAAAGAAGCCTACAACATCCCTGAAAGGTGTGGAACTTGGAAATGCTAAGAAATATTTCAGCTCTGGAACTATTTATTGTCCAGCTCATGTAGAAATACTAGAGCATTAAAGGCCCGATTCACCAATAACCTTGAACTACCAAGCCTTTTTCTTTTCTTTCATAATTCACATTAGCATGATGTAGTTTTACTATTCCAGAACTGACAGGCAGGGAGGGGCAGATTAGTGAAAAGAGAGAAGTGATAGTGAAGAAGAAGGGGGGAAAAAAGGGAACAGAAACGACCAGTGGGAAGCGGTAGACCCTTGAATAAATCTTAATGTTTTGCTTCTCTGTTTCTCAGATTCCACCCTCCCAGTGTTGTTGGCGTGATGGGCAGCGCTGCAGCCTCAGCTAAGCTCCTTGGTCTGTCCTCTGAACAGTGCGGCCATGCTCTTGCTATCGCAGCCTCCTCTGCTGGGGCTCCCTTGGCTAACGCCGCCACACAGACCAAGCCTCTCCACATTGGCAACGCTGCTCGGAGAGGCCTAGAGGCTGCTCGGCTGGCCCAGATAGGACTGGAGGGAAATTCAGCCATACTGGATTTGGACAGTGGGCTTGGGGTTTACTACAAAGACTACAGTCCCTCAGCCATGGCGGATTCTGCTCTGAGAGCCTATAAATGGATTCTGGAAGATCAGGATGTGGCATTCAAGCGCATCCCCGCTCACCTGGGGATGCACTGGGTTGTCGATGCAGCTCTGGCAGCCCGAGAAAAGCTCCAAAATACAGTCGGCAAGTTTGACCTCAACCAGATCCGGCACGTCACACTTCGAGTGCCTCCGTCTAAGTACATTGACTGCCCTTTACCTGCCACAGAGCACCAAGCCAGGCACTCATTCCAGTTCAATGCCTGCTCCGCTCTGCTGGACAACAAAGTGACTGTGGAGTCTTTCAGCGACGCTCAAATCAGCCGGTCCGATCTGAAGGAGCTCCTGCACAAAGTCAGTGTGGAGACGCCCAAAGATAACACACCCAGCTTTGACAAGATGTACTGTGAGGTCCAGATAGAAACACATCAGGGGCCGAGTTACACAGCCAGATGTGACACCTTTTACGGCCACTGGAGGAAGCCACTGAGTCTGGAGCACCTGGTGGAAAAGTTCAGTATGAATGCTTCTTCTGTGCTGTGCACAGAAGGAGTGGAGGGAGTGATCGATGTGATAGGAAACATCGAAAGGGTGCAAGAGTGCTCGATACTGGGTTTATATCTGAGAATGACGAGTAGTCAGGAGCACTTTAGCAGCAGGAGAATTTTGTGATTATACCCACATATATCTATATGAAGCTTTGTAATCTTTTAAGAAAGAAAAAAAAAACAATGTAAATATGTTATATATGGTTTTATGTGGTCTGAAATAAAGTGAACTGAAAAAGTGAACTTCTTCCATTTCATTCATTTATTTTTGAGAACAATATCCTCACCTGCAGCTGGTTCTCTAAAATCTGACAGATATGAGCCGGAGCCACTACAGCAGCAGCAAAACTGACAAGCAAACCTGAAAAGTCAGATCACCAGGAGTTTGGTTCTATTTATCTTACATTTCAAGACTATCTTTAAGTGCATTTAATGACTTCAACAAAATTCTGCAATCATGTCCTCAGCTCAGCAGATATCTACCATGCAGCTCGCTTAAACGACACCCCAGTCTTTTCTTTGTTTCGGCCTTCTACTGATTACACTCAGGCAAGTTTCAGGACGCCCTGCACCATCGATCCGATTCCGTCAAATATCTCGTGGATGGGAGCGTTGCACATGAAGGCACAGGTGGTGACCAGCTTGTTCTTCTCATCCACGTGGCTCTCGCCGACGCTCTTGCTCACGTGTTTGCAACCCAGCTGGTTGATGGCCGCTGCAGTGTCAGTGGTGTCCGGATATCTGAGGGAGGGGGTGGAGAAAGAGGCAACGCATAATGTTTTGCTGCTCAAAGGAGGTTTCTGTAGACACCTACGAAACATTCGGGGTTTTTCTATTTTTACAACTGAGAATTTGCATTTGTAGCTGTGGAGATGCATCAATTATACTGATAAGGAAACACTGTAAAATCGTAGGTGTATGGAAGACTATGTTTTTGTTAAGCTATGGCAAATTAACTGCACTTAAGGTGCCTTTCCACCTTAAGAAAGAAAGTGTCAAACAGTTTTTGCCTCTTATATTTACTCACACATATACACACAGTCCATCACTAAGGAACTGGCCTGGCCATCAGGAGCTACCTAATATTTAGTGTCCTGCACAGCGCAGTAGTTGGTCTCAGTTCTTTAATTTCTTCTAATATATAATCACCCACCACTAATTTACATACACCTGTTCAACCCAAATATCTAATCAGCCAAACACATGGCAGCAACTCAGTGCACTTAGGCATGCAAACATGGTCAAGACATGTGTTGAAGTTCAAACTGAGCATCAGAATGAGAAAGAAAAGTGACTTAAGTGATTTTGAACATGGCAGCCAGACGGGCTGGTCCGAGTATTTGAGAAACTGCTGATCTACTGAGATTTTCACCCAACAAACATCTCAAGAATTTACAGAGAATGATCTGAAAAAGAGAAAATATACTTGTTGATGCCAGAGATCAAAGAATGGCCAGACTGCTTCCAGCTGACAGGAAGGCAACAGTAGCTTAATTCAATTCAATTTTATTTATATAGAGTCAAATCACAGCAGTTGCCTCAAGGTGCTTTATATTGTAAGGTAAAGATCCTACAATAATATTCAAAATAATAAAACTCCCCAGCAATCAGACAACCCACTGTGAGCAAGCTCTTGGTGACAGTGGAGAGGAAAAGCTCCCTTTTAACAGGAAGAAACCTCCAGCAGGACCAGGCTCAGGGAGGGGCAGCCATCTGCTGCGACTGGTTGGGGGGGTGAGGGGAGGGAGACAGGAGAAAAGACATGCTATGGAAGAGAGCCAGAGTTTCAAATTAACTAAAGATTAAATGCAGAGTGGGGTATAAACAGAGTGAAACAACAGCGGTGACATACAAAGTATCCAGAAAAGTATCTCTGAGCCTTGAAGCAGATGAGCTACAGCAGCAGAAGACCACACTGAGCACCACTACAGTCAGCCAAGAACAGGACAAGCCTATCCCTGTCAATATGGACCAAAATCTCTGAGGAATGTTTCCAGCAACTTGTTGAATCTGTTTATAATTAAAGCATTCCTGAACATTAAAGGGGGTCCAACCTAGTACTAGCAAGGTGTACCTAACAAAGTGGCCGCTGACTGTAGAGTAAAGCTAGCCTTATTCTTAGATAGAGGAATGTTTCAAGGCCCTTTTTCCTGATTTACGCATGTCAGTGGTCGAGGCTTTGCCCTGTTTAAATGTTCAAAGACAGCGTGTTGAAGGTCAGTAAATATTTTATTAAAAACAAGATTTCTTTTGTTTTACTTGCAAAGTATAGAAAAAAGAAAACTGAAAAAAATATGGATATCAAAATCCTCTATTGGTCACATTTTTATTTAGCACACTGGTTACCTGTAGATTTATGTGAAAGCACACTTTACATGAAAAGAAAAAAAAAAAAAAAAAGAATACAGCCAAGCTAAATGTTTACATGTTACATTTTTTTCCTTCTAATTAATTTGTTTTCTTGATAATCAGAATATTAATTTGCCTGCAAATATAGCCATGGTCTACCTTGATTGCTGGGCCTGGAGTCTATCAACTGATCTATTTGGTGTAAGCGTCAGTCTGGTGCCAGTTTGTAATCAAATTCATTTGTTGTGGAAACTGGAAAAAAAAGATAAATTGTGCAACAGAAAAACACGAGAACAGGACAAGCAGACTGGCTGTAAACAAGCCCACACTTTATGTTGACTAAACTGGAAACTCAAAGTGGGCGCACCCAACACGAGATAGTCACTGGAAACAAAGTGTTTGCACCCAACGATTGCAACGTTTGAAAGTCCAGACTTAAAACACAAACAAGGAAGTCTGTCTTGTGGTGCTCACACGTTTGACTCACTTGTCATCCTTTTCGATGCCGACGGTGACCTCACACCCAGGTAACACTTTAGCAGCCAGCACAGGTGAGATGCAGCAGAGCCCGATGGGTTTGCCTTCGCTGTGGAACGCCTGCAGAGCAGCCTTGATCTCGTCATTAACAGAGCAGTCTTTGCCCTGCACTGCCCATGTACACAGATTCTTTGCAGCACCGAAACCGCCTGCAAAACACCAAAAAACACCCAAAAAAAAAAAAAAACAAGGAAGAGGTGAGATTAATGTTTGCATGTACAGAAGCCAGGTACACAGACACCAGTTTCAGCCTTACTCAATCCCCACCAACATCTCTTTTCAGTTGGTTTCCACTGAATCAGCGAAACATGTTCAAATACAAGCAGACTGGGTTTTCAAACCTGGGAAAATAACGGCATCGTGGTCTTTCACACTGAGTTTAGACAGATCCTGGATGTTTCCACGGGCCAGCCTCGCGCTCTCCACCAGCACATTTCTTTTCTCCTGAGACGGTGCGCCTTTCAGGTGATCTATCACATGCATCTGCTCAATGTTGGGTGCAAACATGTTCACCTGGGAGGTGATAAAAGCAGCATTCAAGAACACACCAGACAGCATCAAGAAGCAACGGATGATTAGTGTTAACTGTTCTGTTTTGTGCTTAGTTCTTCAGTTCACAGTGAAGTATCACAATTCTTGAAGCCAACTCGACAGCTTCTGTCAGAGCAGCATTTCAAAACCCAAGAATGTCTGAATTTCACAACACATGTTGCAGGGTTTTTCCCGACTCAAAATTGACCTTTCACTGATGACCATCATCTAAGCTTCATACATGAGTCTGGGTCATGCCAATTCAGTTCAAATTCCTCCCACCTGACCATCAAAAACTCCATTTTAAAAAGTCCCAAAACTGCAATACTTAGAACAGATTAAACTGTATACAGAAGTAGAGCTGACAGGCTTGTAAAATTCAGTGCATCTGATCATTTACAGGTCTGCACTGTTGCTGCGCCAAACAAGCACTTTGACTCTGAGATCTGGGACATTTTTACAAATGCACACCCTCAGGCAGGACCAGAGACTGACCGAGTTAGCTGCCTCTGGGATCTTTTCAAATGACCCAATCAGCAAGAGTTGCCATTAGAGCAGAATAATGCAACCTTCCTGCTGGTCCAATCAAGCCCGGTATTGCTATAAAAAACATACATCATCACTGGTGTATTTGTTAAACATGTAAACTTAATTTCTCAGAACATAATGGGGAAAACCATGGTCGTCGTAGTAGAAATGTTTTCATGTCAGCACATAATTTGTCCAGCAGAGTGCATCCGACTCCAATCTCCGTTTGTGGTAACTCAGTCTCATGTGAGCTTGAAACATTTTTACATTTTTACTTACAAAAAAGATCTACTTATTGGTAACTTTTAAAGTGCCTTCATGCACGCTCAGAGGAGTATTTTAAATACTTAAACAGCTTGCATATAAAACATGCGGGAATGGCTGTTTGTGCGCAGCCTGGTTAAGGGGTTGTAAAGGTCAGCGGGTACGCGCGCGCATAATAAGTGCTGCAGACTCACAGTTGCACCCCCTCTGCTCAGATGGACCAAAACAGCAGAGGCCTCGTGGATCTCACTGCCGTCATAGACCCCGCAGCCCGCCAACACCACCGCCACGCGTTTACCCATCTGCGTGGAATAATAGGTCCTGTTCACGGTCTGGAGGGTCCTTACTGTCACTAAGTTGCGGCCACAGTGCTGCAGCAGGGTGAGCATTCCGGACTGACAGCGGACAAGACACCCCCGGATACCACTTCTTCTACTGCGCTTTAAAAAGAGGTTTAGGTTCCGGTGTTCCGTCGAGTCGCGTTTCCCCATCAGATACGGTTTCCCTACCGTCTCCTCGCCGCTCCGCGCCGCCCATGCGCCATAAAGCGGTATCTGATGGCGGTCACTGGGTCATCAGTTACCGTTCCACCAGTTTATTACCGGGGGAACGGTATGTGATGGCTTTATGTCACCCATCAGATACCGTTCCCCCTATAATAAACTGGGGGAACGGTAACTGATAACCGAATGACAGCCATCAGATACCGCTTTTTGCCGCGTGGGCGGCGCATGGGCAGCGCGGAGCGGCGAGTAGACGGTGGGGAAACAGTATCTGATGGGGAAACGCGACTCGACGGAACACCTCTTTGTCTCAGCGCCATCCTGTGTCTTTACCTGAGCACTGCAGCTTCCCCAAACTTCCCCCAAACGCCAGGACAAGTGCAGCTGCTCATTATATTTTTATTTCGTGGGTTTTTTTTTTTCCTGTTCTAAAGCCACATGTAAATCGGGGTAATTGCAGCAGCTTTTGAGCTTTCTAAAATAAACTGTGAATTTTTCTTTGCTAAGTGCAGATGTCCAAACTTCTGACTGGGATTGTAGATTCACAGTTCATTTAAAAAAAAAAAAAGATTTATTTGCAAATGATGGCATAACCTATTTGTAATTAAAATTTAGAATTCTATAGATTATATAGTTTTAGATTAAAATATATAAATTCATAGTTAAGTTGCTTAAGATTAAGATTAAGATAGTGTTTATTATATTATTATATTATATATTAGTGCTCTTAATATATATATATATATATATATTAGGGGTGGGACTCGATTAAAAAAATTAATCGAATTAATTACAAGCTTTGTAATTAATTAATCGAAATTAATCGCATTTTAATCGCATTTCAATATTTGACATGAGAAATATTAATTTAAGTTTGGTTGATGAATGAATCAATATACATAAGCTTAATCAAAATTAACGCGTTAAAGTCCCAGCCCTAATATATATATATATATATATATATATATATATAGAGAGAGAGAGAGAGAGAGAGAGAGAGAGAGAGAGAGAGAGAGAGAGAGAGAGAGAGAGAGAGAGAGAGAGAGAGACCTGGAAACATGGAATCCTCAGTTTGCTTAGAATTCATTGTGACATCAGAGGATTCTGTCAGAACAAAGGATTCAGCAGAGCCTTTAAGGAAACCTCAGAATCTGCATCTGCATTCAGCATTCAGCACGTCAGTGAGCAGACAGCGACCGTGAAGCTAAACTGGACAGAGAAAAAGGACCTGTTACCCTGGAAAAGGATCATTCTCCAAAGAAAGACCTGATAATGGATACCCATACAAAGATACCCATAAACTCAAAGGACAACTCAGTCCAACACTTTGATTTTGGGATACCTATGATGTGCACCCAGCAGGCTGTAAGTAACAGCTCCCAGTCCAGACCGCCAGTCGTGATGCCCAAGTTGCAAAAGAAGAGTCTGAAGCAAGATGTGACCACTGCACCACAAACACAGGTGTACATAAAACCAGAAGAAGAAAGGTCAGTGCATCACTTTGATTTTGGGATTCCTGTGAAGTACATCCAGCAGGCTGTAAGTAACAGCTCCCAGCCCAGACCATCAGTCCTGATGCCCAAGCTGAAAATGCCTCCCCAAGTGAATCAAGTCAAGGCTGCTGCTGGTCCCAGACCCCGGCCTGTCTCGGCTAAAGAACCACAGCCGTCTACACCCTCTGTTGCTGGAACCTCTGACTCAGGGAGAGGAAAAATCATGGGCAAAAAGGGAGCAGAGAGTGCACAGCTAGAAGCACAAAAGGCTGTCTTGCTGCAAGAAAAAGAGAAATTGAAAGCAGTGCTTGAAACTGTCAACGTCCAGATAGAAATGGGAAAGGCACTGCTTTATAAACAAAAGATCAACACAGCTGGTTCACTCAAAATTGAACAGCTGGAAGCAGCAGCCAATGATGAAAAACAACAGAACATTCAGACCGAGAGGCTCTTAGCAGAACAGCTTGCAGAAACTAAGAGACTGAAGGAAGAGCTGGCCAAGGCACAGAAAAAACTTGAGGAGGAAAAACTTCAGAGGGAGGAGGACGTGTCACGTCTTCAGGCTGAGCACATCAAAATTACATCCATGATGAAAGCAGCAGCAACCAAGGCCCAGGAAGACCTGGAAAATGAGCGGTCACAGTGGCTCCAGGAAAGGTCCACCATCCAGTCAGCTCTGAAATCCCTAAAGGAGTCCATTGATGAGACTATGGAAGAAAAAGATAAATTCATTACTGACGTAATGAATCAAGTCCATCAATTAGAGCAGACTCAAGAGGAGGCTCAGAAAAAGCTGAAGAAGAGATCTCTGAGGAAGAGATTTATGCAACTGTTTAAAAGATCCTGAAGGACCACTGTTGTAATCTCCAACCTCAATCCTGTAAATTTCTCTTCCACCAAAGAACAACAAACTAACAACTAGCCCCAAACGGTCGCGGCAGATGACCACCCCTCCCTGAGCCTGGTTCTGCCGGAGGTTTCTTCCTGTAAAAAGGGAGTTTTTCCTTCCCACCGTCGCCAAGTGCTTGCTCATAGGGGGTTGTTTTGACTGCTGGGTTTTCTGTGTAAGTATTGTAAGGCGAAGCCTCAAGGCGCTTTATATTGTCAGACCCGACAATAATTACACAGAAAACCCAGCAGTCAAAACAATAATATTCACATCAGTAACACGTAATTCTTGATGTGATTTGGGGCTAAATAAATAAAATTGAATTGGACAGCAATCAAAAAAAACAAAGACTAAGAAATTAGATGTATAAGGTTTTAAATTCAAACATTAATAAAGCAATTGAGCAAACAAAACAAAATTTCTTGTCCTGCCTTGGTTTTTTTATGTCCTGTGATTAGCGTTGCATTTCCTGTTTGGGTGAAACAGCTGAATTATTTGCAGCAGCTGCTTCTTTGAGGGGCAGTGCTGTTTACTCACTGTCAGAGGCCACCAGAAGCTCATCTGTAACCTTCACTAATGCTGTTTCTGTACTGTGATCAATTCTGAAACCTGACTGAAACTCTTCAAACAAACCGTTCCTCTGCTGTTGATCCGTTTCAAGGATTTGTGAGAGAAAAGGAAGGTTGAAGATTGGCCTATAATTAGCTAACACAGCTGGGTCAAGAGATTACTTTTTAAGTGATGCTTTAATTAATGCCACCTTAAAAGCCTGTGGTACATAGCCAATAGACATGTTGGTGGTTTGGAGGAAGCAACTATTGAAGTTAACTCAGAATGATCAATTGGAGAGAGAGTTTCATAAATACCAGCAGTGCTGAAAGCAGCCAAACAAGAAGATGCGTGGTTGAGATGGTTATGAATCATTTTTTCTCTAATGGTTCAAAAGTCACTAGAAAAAAAAAACAAAAAAAAACATGTCCTGCAGAAAATGTCATGTGAATGCTGAACGCTCAAAGATTGGAGCTGAAATGCCTAAAAATGCTTAAAATAGCTCAAACTTGATTTGCTTAAAGAGCTTAACCAGTTTGAAAAGCTAAAAAAAAGAAAAGAAAAACTAAGCAATGCTAGGTGGTTGCATAATATTGTTGGTTCAAGTAGATAAACTGCAAGCATTTTGTGCACAGTTAGGTAGTTTAGTTTAGTTAAGTGGTTCCTAACAGTCTGAAATATTCAATCATTTTGATCTCTGGGCTTTTTATGACAGCATGTAAAATGTTGAGAGGTGAAATCTCTCTGTGGTAGAAGTGCAGGAAAAGGGTCATCCACTCTTTAAGTGAACCTACACTGTATTGCCAGAAGTATTCACTCATCCATCTTAATCAGTGAATTCAGGCGTTCCAGTCACTTCCACGGCCACAGGTGTATAAACCAAGCACCTAGGCATGCAGACTGCTCCTACAAACATTTGAGAAAGAATGGGTCGCTCTCAGGAGCTCAGTCAATTCCAGCGTGGTACCGAGCAACAAGTGCAGTGGTTAAATTTCCTCACCACTAAATATTCTACAGTGATTGGAAATGACAGTGTCTCATGGTGGTTGTCCACATGAAATGACAGAGTGGGGTGAGTGGATACTGAGGGGCATAGTGTGCACAGGTCACCAATCTACTGCAGTCAGTCACTACAGACCTCCAAACTTCATGTGGCCTTTAGATTATCTCAAGAACAGCACACAGAGAGCTTCATGGAACGGGTTTCCATGGCTGAGCAGCTGCATCCAAGCCTTAGATCACCAAGCACAATGCAGAGTGTTGGATGCAGTGGTGCAAAGCACGCCGCCGCTGGACTCTAGAGCAGTGGAGACGTGTTCTCTGGAATCTCAATTTTGTGGAGACAATTTGGGGATGGCCCCTTCCTGTTCCAAAACAAAACAATATATACATATTATATATATATTAGGGGTGGGACTCGATTAAAAAAATTAATCGAATTAATTACAAGCTTTGTAATTAATTAATCGAAATTAATCGCATTTTAATCGCATTTCAATATTTGACATGAGAAATATTAATTTAAGTTTAGTTGATGAATAAATCAATATACATAAGCTTAAACTTCAAAATTTTGTTTATTTTCCCACCAGTCTACTACACAGACCAACGAAGGGTGGAAGTGCTCCTGTGATAAGCAAACTCCTGAAATTAAAGTTCAGCATCATAACTGGATAGTTTTATTCTACATTAATGTCTCACTTAATATAGCTGGAAATTAATCATTCGCTCAGCTGTATTCCTTGATGTTGAAATGTGTTATGCTTGTTTTAACAGCTTATTTTGAATTAAAGACTTAAAATTAAACCACAAAAAGGAGAAAAAGTTCGTTCTCAGTTTAACAGCTGCTTTTACACAGCTGTGCTTCGCACTCACGGTTGCTAGGCGACATGAGCTACGCAGAGGTGACGGCAGCTGATATGAAGGCTAGCTGCTCACTTCCGGCCTTTGTAGTGTTCGTGGGCTGCGAAAGACGTGGGCGGGTCCTTCGCAGGATGCGGCCCCTAATTTGGACATTGTGCGTCGATATAATCTGTATGCCGGGAACTCGTGCACTGAGAAACGTTCCACGGTGCAAAGTGCGATTAAAATGCGTTAAAATTTTTAACGCGTTAATTTCCCCATAATTAATTAATCGAAATTAACGCGTTAAAGTCCCACCCCTAATATATATATATATATATATATATATATATATATATATATATATATATAGATATATAGATATAGATATATATATATTTTATCATCATTAGAACTTAATGAAGGTTAGGGCCACTGAGAAAAAAAAGGGGGGGGGGGGGCAGAATTCTGGCATTTTTTTGGCATCATACTGAAATACATTGTTTTTCAATGGGCTTATGCACATGAGACTGAAAAAGCATTAATAACGGTGGGAGGAAACCAGAGTACCTGGAGGAAACCCACGCAAGCACGGGGAGAACATGCAAACTCCACACAGGCCTGGGCCAAGGTGGAATCAAACCCAGGCCTTCCAGATGGTATTCTAACTGTGAGGCAGCAGTGCTAACCACTGTGCCATTATTCATGATAAGAGTCTGATCTTCACATAGTTGGCTTGGTGAGCTAACAGTGTTTATGTTTACAACCTGAATTCTTATATATGGCAGTTGCACTGAGCAATATATTTGAATAGAGTAACAGTTAGGTTACACACATTTGGATCCATTTAAGTTGTTTAGTGGGAGAGTAATGTTAGAAGTAACTAAACTGTCACAATGCAGTCTGAGTTACATCTATTTGAATGAGTGTAAATCCATGTGTCTGTTATGAAAACGATTCATTGAAATGCTTAATTTCATTTCAGTGTTCACAGTGTTTTTTGAAGATTATATCAGTTGATTATGAAGAAAAAATGCACTTCATTAACATCAGTACAAAGGTGGACTCGATGATTGAGCAGGAAGTAGTTACAACCTCGGTGTTAGAATGCAACAGCTGGTGCTGGTTTTAGAGCTCTGATTTCTTGGTTGCCATGGTAGATCAAACTAAAAACTCAGATCCAAAAATGAAAAAAATCCAAATAAAAGTAGAATGCACAGATTTGCAAAGGCTTGATTAGGCTTACATGCATGTTCACTGATAAACAAGCGCGCAAACGTATCTCCCGAGAAGGGAGGTTGTTGCATTTAAAAATGTGCTCTGCTGTAGTCGCATGCTTTGTGAGGTGATGGGTGAATGGCTGTCGTGCCACATAGTTTTCACTTGAACTAATCGGCAGTGGCCTTTTGGAAAGGCTTCGGCACCTGACAATCTGACATCGCCAAACACGTTTTTGATTTGGAAAGTGGACAACACAATTGGTTACTGAAGGGTAAAAGAGGTGGGGAAAGGCCTTAGGTAGCCCCGACCTTTCACCTGTGCTACGCACTCGAGTATTAGGAAAATTCACTCTGGTCACCTGAAGCTCAAGACTGTAAATTCTCACACTTTCACAGTTTTGTGCAAATTCCTTTGTAGCCAGTAAATAGCTCAAAATACACCATCAGTAGAAAAAAAAGTAATAATAAAAGAATCCTCAAATGAAGTCAATATGTTTTTTTTTAAGTTTATTACAAGTATTCTGATTTCTATTGATTATAAATATTGATTATTAATAACCAGATTGAACATATTAAATAACATTAATAATCAATATAATAACTTGATAGAGCTCCTGACCAGCCCAAGCTCTCTCTGAAAACAAGGAAAAACTCCCCTGACTGATAGGAAGAAACCTCGGGAAAGGCAATTCAAAGAGAGATCCCCCTTTCCCTGGACGGCTGAGGGGGTTACAGGAGTTCCAGGACAGAAAATAAAGATTGATGTACAATTTTTATTTGAGCAATTTGAGTGAAATTTTAAAAAGTCTAGTTAAATAGCATCAATCTTTTTCTGTCAAAAACATTTTAGTGTTTGTGTGTATGTGTGTGTGTGTGTGTGTGTGTCGGTTCATCGGAGCCAGGGATGAAGCAGGAGGTCCTCCAGTGTTGGGCGCCTTTTGGGGTCCAGTTTTAAACACATTTTCAAGAAATGCAGGCAGTCTGCAAACGAGAAGAAGTGAGATGAAGACAACAGTTCCAGTGATCCAAACGATAAGTCAATGTTGAAGTGTGAATTTTTCTTACGTTCAGACAGCTCCTTGTTAATATTTAAGTTATTTTCGAGGAGCATCTGTGTTTCGAAGGAGACTTCTGCATGGAGTGCTGCATACAACACTGTTCCCAGCTGCCACACTGTAGTGGGTCCAGGCCTGTAGTAATTGTGGGTGAGCCACTCTGGAGGGCAGAAACAAGGTGTGCCTAAAAAACATACGCAATTATTGCCCTTATTGCAGCTGTTGTTCTAATATAAGAATGGACGCTTATGTTGGTATTATATGCATTTTTAAGATGTCAAAAACAAAAAGGCACAGACTGATGCTTCTGTGAAGAGCAGGAACAGAATATCTTACCAAAAAAAACACAGTACCCTGAGTGTTTCGTAAAAAAGCAGCTCAGTCCAAAGTCAATGAGGCGAACACGAGGCACATCTGAGCCGGTCTCAATCAGAATGTTCTCAGTCTTGATGTCCCGGTGAAAGATGTTTTTATCCTCAAGTTCTTTTGCAGCCTCAGTCAGTTGTTTTAGAATGACCTGGGAAAGATGATAAATTATGATGAGTCAGTGGATTAACACTTCTGTTATACTCTGTGCTTTGATTCAATGCTGTACAGTATAAGGCTCTTCCAGGAAACTTACCTTGGCTGTGTCCTCTGTTAAAGAACTTCCATTTTCCTGTATGTAATCCTCTAGGTTCACAGCAGGGACCGGTCTCTCCATCACCAGGATCAGCTCCTGGTGCAAATCAAACCAATCCAGCAAGGACACAGCTGCTGATGTGCCCCCTGATCCAGGTGTTCCAGCTGAAAGTTTGCGCATAGCAGCCACTTCCACAGAGATCTGCGTCGTGTTCTCATCCTGAAACATGGCAACAAAGTGGATGATGAGGAACAGACGTTCCACAGTGCAATGATGTATAATAGATTTAAGTGTTGCATACTTACCATTACTTTGCAGAGGACTTTATTCTTTGGAATGTATTTGATTGCAACCTAAAAGACACAGAGTATTGGTTAGCATTTCCCTAGTATAACTTAAAGGAGGAAAACAGCACACTTCTCAGCTTAAGACATTATCTGTTATCTGTGTTAGTGTCTTAGTAGCAACAACTCGCGGTCAAATCAAAACAAAGTTAATTAGTTATAGTTCCCAATGAACTGCACCTTCATTTGTACAAATATAGTTCCAGTGGAAGGTTTGGATACACTTATCCATTCATATGAATGGGTAACTCTTCCTTCAGTCCGTGTGGTGACTGTATTTAATTTATATATATTGTTTATAGCTCCAGATTTCTGCCTCACTAATATTAGTTTACACTTCACTCACTGAAAGCCGCCATGGTCTCAAGAATATGAAACTTTAACAAACTTTAAATTGTATGAAAAATTAACCACCTGTACAGTTCTGATTGATATGAAAACCAAAACAGTCATTTTTTTTGTACGAGGCTGTAAAAATATTTATATCCACTGTAAAGTCAGACATTTTAACATGGGACTGCATGAGGACTGACACCCTTTTAGGAGTATCAGGACATTTTAGCAATGAAAAAATAAAAACAATGAAAGGACAGAATCTATCATGTGCTCTAATACCTGAGAATATATGAAAATACTTACTGGAAAATTATCTTCTTTCCTGTAGCCAGCAAACACTGTTCCACACCCTCCTTTTCCAAGCTGATCCTGCTGCAAATATTTGGCTATAAATTCACCTAAACAGACAGACACAGATTTTGTTTTACTACAGCTATTACATAAATTATTCTGTCCTGTACCCTAAATATTAATTATATCCTTCAACTTTACATAAAAGCAAAGCAGCATGCTACAAAGCTGCATGCTACTTACGTCTTTGTTCTGTTTGCGTCTTCTCCTGGTCCAGGCGCTTCTTTTTCTCTGTGGGTGACACCTTTCCATCACCTGTGGGTTTCCTCTTCCACTCCTTTTCTTTTTCATCACTGCAGCCCTTTAAAATTTCAGTGCTGCTTACTATATATATATATATATATATATATATATATATATATATATATAAAAATGTGTGTGTGAGCGAATTAAATTGCTTTGTGCCAGTGAGTTTCGGTTGGAACAATCTTCTGCCATTTAAACTCTCTTAGACACAAATATCTGAAACGTAGATGTCCATTGTACATTTAATCTAACTCTTATTCAGTAAATGAGCATACCTTTGTCCACAGAAGAGGATGCTGGCTTCTCGTCATTGTGCACGTGATCAAGAAATCTCATTTTCTTTGCTGGGCTGGATAGTCTGTCTCCATCGTCCAGGACTTTCTGCTTTTGTCCTGTGACCATCCATGCATCTTCAGCTGAGTTCATAAAAGGATTGGTCAGCTTATCGACCCTCCTTCTTTTTGCTTGTGTCTCCTCTTCGGAGCTGGCCTTTCTTTTAGGCATTGTGATTTTGTGATCTGTAAATAACAACAATACAGTGGTGAGAAAAAAGGGCTCAACATCAGGACTGGAGGCGTTTAGAAGGCATCAAATTCTAAATGAGTATATACTCATTTAAAATTAATTAAGCAAATTAATTCTCTCCAAGAATAAATTTGTTACACTATTTTATCAAAAAACAGAATGCCTCAGTAACTTTAGATATGTTGGATTGATAGTATTTGCATACAGGATTTCACATATAGGATTCAAATCTTTTGCAAATTGTTTTTATGTTAAAATGAGGGCCAGTATTTTTTTTTTTTTTTTTTTAAAATGTGGGTTGTGTGGTTTAGGATATTTTACATAGATTTATTTTTTTTACTTACTTTTATCTCCTGAATCTCGACAACTTCAGATTAACAAGTGAATCAGAATCAGAATCAGAATCAGAATCAGGTTTATTTTGGACAAGTATGTTTACACACACAAGGAATTTGGTTCCGGTTGATGGTGTCTCTCTAGTATTATACAGTGTCCTATAATTTAACTTAAATGCTATACAATATACAATACACAATATACAATACACAATATACAATACACAATATGCAATACAGGTCTGGGAAGGGAAGGTGCAGTGTAATTTAAGAATTATACAATATCCAAAATCTAATAAATAATAAAATAAAATAAAGTGTAGTGTGCAATGTAGTGTAACAACAAAGTTTGTAACATTTAGGCAGCTGTGTAGAGATCAATGTTACTGATCAAGCATGGCTAAAAGGAAAATTTTCATCATCACCAGCCTCTCTGTCAAGAGATGATATAACATTTGGTTTAATCTTAGGGAACAAAAAAGAAGAAATTTGTGTCACTGTAATTTTATGTTTGGCGAAGTTCTTCATACACAAAAAAAGAATGCAAAAGTGTCCCGAATTTGATTTATATAATATAAGAAATCATTAAAATTTACAAAACTCCCCAAAAGCCAAAAATTGTGTTCTTTTATGAATGATTCTTAGTGATTCATTGAGTTAACTGCATATTGTACACCCCTTGCTATGTTCTTATCTTTTTGTTTATTTTATTTCCCTTTTGATTTTAGCTCTGTGAGTATATGCCTTTGTTTCCTTCTGTTCTGTTGCAGCAGACAGGTTCCTAATTGAAGTTGTGTAAGATCTTAATAGTTAAGCTATATGTGATACTTAACTTGTTGATTTGTACACTTTTGTCCAATAAAGAAAAAAAAAAAAGATATAAGCTGTGTCCAAATTCAGGGGCGGCATCCTTCGAAGGACCCATCCTACGTAGACTGGGTCCTTTGCAGCCCACGAAGACCGCAAAGGCCGAAAGTGAGCAGCTGTGAAACTGGACGGTCTAGCCTTCATAACATCTCACCTGCCCTCACCTCTGCGTAGTTCATGTCGCCTACCAACCATGACAGGGCAAAGCACACAGCTAGTTAAATGGAGAAGGAACTTTTGCTCCTTTTTGTGGTTTAATTTAAAGTCTTCAATTCAAAATAAGCTGTTAAAACAAGCATAACACATTTCAGCATCAAGGAATGCAGCTGAGCGAATGACTAATTACCAACTATATTAAGTGAGACATTAATGTTGACTAAAACTATCCAGTTATGATGCTTAACTTTAATTTCAGGAGTTTGCTTATCACAGGAGCACTTCACAAACCAACCAAGAAGGAAATGTCCAAAAAATGTTGAAAAATCACAGTAGCAAAAACTACAAAAATGCGGCAGAATACACAGCAAAAAAAAACTAGCCAAAACACTGCAAAAACACAGTGAAAAACTAGCAAAAATTGCAAAAACACAATAAAATCACTTCAGGAAAAAATACTAAAACTATTATTTACAAGATTCAGATTTATTTACACAGAATATACCTCTAAAACTTAGCTAAACTGCAGAAACCACACCAAAAATTTGATTGGACACTGCCCCGCAGTCACACAAACGCTGCCTGCAGGCACCCTCATTTTCTCCCTCTCACCACACAGCACTCAGTCATTACCATAATGCATGTAAAAGCATCAGAAAACCCCATTTTACAGCTTGCAGGGGCAGTTTGAATGATTAAAATTGTACAAAGTAGCGAGGAGTTACAGGAATTTGAAATACACATGCGCTGCGGTGTCACCGGTGACACCTGTGGTAGTACAAGGGTTTAGTGACTTCTTATCACCCACCATAAAGTTGTCCAGACTGGTTATAGTTGGGGATTTTAACATCCACATTGATGATGACTCTGACCTCTTCAGCAGAGGTTTTATCAGTGTCATGGATTCTTTTAATTTCACTCAGCATGTGTCTGTTGCATGTTCACATACCAAAAGGACACAATCTGGACCTTGTTTTTGGGTTTAAATATTGATTCTGTTTAGTCCTTTTTATTTCTGATCACCATTGTATTCTTTTTAACCTGTCTTATCATGTTAGTTCTCGCATGTTAAATTCCTCTACTGCAGAGAAATTCTCAGACAAGTTTTATTTTTATCTCCATGTAATGATGTTGATCACTCAACAGATCTTTTTAATGATCATTGTCTTTCCATTCTTGATGAAGTCTGTCCTGTTAAAATGAGATTAGCTCCTGCTTCAAAACCTTCGGTTTGGGTAAATGACAGCATTCGCAGTTTTAAAGCGTTCCTGTCATAAAGTTGAGCGCCTATGGAAGAAAACTGCTTCATTTAAAGAATCTTTTAGTTTCTTTTAACAATGCAGTCAAAGATGCGAGGGCTGTCTACTTTTAAAGGCTGGTCACGAAGAGTAGAGGTAATTCAAAAGTGTTATTCGACACAATTAGTGACATTGTTACTCCTGCTCTACCCGCTGTTCCAGTTTTTTTCAAATGAAGATTGTAATGGTTTTCTCTCTTTTCTGGTAGATAAAATCAGTAATATAAGAACTAATATTTCCCCTTCAGGTTCTTCACTGGTTGTTCCTGCTCCAGCTCAGCCTGTCATTATAGAAAGCTTCTCTTATTTCTTTACCTGAGTTGGAAAAATTAGTGGAAAGCATCTTCCTGTTCTCTTGACATTCTACCTACCTCTCTGTTCAAAAATGTCTTTCGGCATATCAGTCTCTGTGTGCTCTCAATAATTAACAGTTCATTGGTCTCTGGTCAAGTCCCTGCTTATTTTAAGAACGCTGTTATTCACCCATTTTAAAAAAAAAAATCCAAGTTTGACCCTTCTATCTTCAGCAGTTACAGACCAATTTCAAAATTACCATTTTCATCTAAGATCTTAGAAAAGGTTGTAGCTAAGCAGCTTACAGCCTTCCTGGACAAACACAGTATCCTTGATAAATATCAGTCCGGTTTTCGTAGAGTTCATTTTACAGGAGCAGCTCTTGTTAGAGCTTCCAGTGAGATTTTATTGCAAAGTGATGCAGGAGAATGTTCTGTTTTGCTGATGCTGGACCTTACTTCTGCTTTTGATACTGTTGACCATCAAATTTTGCTTGATAGGCTGAGACACTGGGTGGGTGTATCTGGGTCTGCTTTAGATTGGTTCACTTCACACCAGTTTTGTGTGGCTGCTTCTGGGTACAGTCCTCTTCGGCTTCCCTTGCCTGTGGTGTGCCCCAAGGTTCTGTTTCAGGGCCCCTATTATTTTTATTATATTTGCTCCCTTTACAGCATATCCTGAGCATCCTTGAGGGCATTTCTTATCACTGTTATGCCGATGACATTAAGTTATATATTTCCTTGAAGCCTGAACAGGTCTCTGTGTTACAGATGTTGACTATATGCTTAGACGCTATCAAAAGTTGAAGTCCTTGTTTGTGCACCTGATAGATTTTTGCCCAGGAAAATGGAAGCTCTTGGTACCCTTGGCAAATTTGCTAAACCCTCCATCAGAAACCTTGGGGTAACCTTTGACTCTGCTTTCACTCTAGATACGCATATCAAATCTCTGGTTCACTCTTGTTTTTTTTTTTACCATTTAAGGAATCTTGATAAGTTTCATTGTTCACATTCTGAACTTGAGATTGTTATCAATGCATTTATTTCCTCACATTTGGATTATTGTAACGCTCTGTTTACTTGTCTTGGCAAAAACTCCTTGGAGCGTCTTGTTCAGAATGCTGCTGTGAGGCTTCTGACAAAGTCTTCCAAGTATTCTCATGTCACACTGTTACTGATCCAGCTGCACTGGCTCCCCATTAAATTCAGAGTCCAGTTGAAGATTCTGGTCCTTACTATATAGCGCTTCATGAACAAGCACCAACTTACATCAGTGAACTTTTACATCCACACATCCCCACCAGGTCTCTGAGGTCATGTAACAGTGCACCTTCTCTATGTTTATGTTTGACACATCTAATGTGGTGATGCTGACTTACGATTCAGTGCTCAATGCAGCGTCTACATATGCACATCTATGGCTGTGATCTCATAGCTTTGAAAAAGACCACAGTGAAAGTTTTCTGACAAACACTTTAAAAACAGAAAGACTCACAGAAGTCAATCTTTTTTTTTTTTTCTATGTTTTTCAGTTGCAGTTTTGTCAGGTTTAGACAACAGAACTGAGGTTGAGAGATACCAGCTAGATATAGTTGGGCTCTGGAACCAGTCTCCTGGAGAAGGAGTTGCCCTCGGTGAGAGGCGGCGAGCTGGGGTGGGTATTCTTGTATCCCCCCGGCTTGCTGCCTGTACGTCGGAGTTTTCACCGGTGGACGAGAGGGTAGTTTCCCTGCGCCTTCGGGCCGGGGAACGGGTCCTGACTGTTGTTTGCGCTTATGCGCCGAATGACAGTTCAGAGAACCCACTCTTTTTGGAGTCACTGGGTGGGGTGCTGGAGAGTGCTCCATCTGGTGACCCCATAGTCTTGCTGGGAGACTTCAACGCTCACGTGGGCAATGACAGTGAGACCTGGAGGGGTGTGATTGGGAGGAACGGCCTGCCCGATCTGAACCCAAAGGGTGTCTTGTTATTGGACTTCTGTGCAAACCACAGTTTGTCCATAACAAACACCATGTTCGAACATAAGGATGTCCATAAGTGCACATGGCACCAGGACACCCTAGGTCGCAGGTCGATGATCGATTTTGTAATCGTATCATCAGATCTGCGGCCGTATGTTTTGGACACTCGGGTGAAGAGAGGAGCTGAGTTGTCAACTGATCACCACCTGGTGGTGAGTTGGATCAGGTGGCGGGGGAAGATGCTGGACAGACCTGGTGCACCTAAACGTATTGTGAGGGTGCGCTGGGAACGCCTGGCAGAAGCCCCAGTCCGGGAGATCTTCAACTCCCACCTCCGGCAGAACTTCGACAGCATTCCAAGGGAGGCTGAGGACATTGAGTCCGAATGGACCATGTTCCGCACCTCCATTGTTGAGGCTGCTGCTCAGAGCTGTGGCTGCAAGGTGGTTGGTGCCTGTCGTGGTGGTAACCCCCGAACCAGATGGTGGTCACCGGAGGTGAAGGGAGCCATCAAGCTGAAGAAAGAGTCCTATCGGGCTTGGTTAGCCTGTGGGACTCCGGAGGCAGCTGACAGGTATCGACAGGCCAAACGGAACGCAGCTCGGGCAGTGGCCAAAGCAAAAACTCGGGTGTGGGAGGAGTTCGGTGAGGCTATGGAACAAGACTTTCGGACGGCATCGAAGCGATTCTGGCAAACTATCAGGCGACTCAGGAGGGGAAAGCAGTGCTCCACTCACACAGTTTATAGTGCGGGTGGGGTGCTGCTGACCTCAACTGAGGCTATAGTCGGGCGGTGGAAGGAATACTTCGAGGACCTCCTGAATCCCACTGACACGCCTTCTGTAGTGGAAGCAGAGTCTGGGGACGAGGGGGATAACCTGGCCATCACTGGGGGTGAGGTCACTGAGGCAGTTAAACAACTCCTTGGTGGCAAGGCCCCTGGGGTGGACAAGATTCGCCCTGAGTTCCTGAAGGCTCTGGATGTTGTAGGGCTGTCTTGGTTGACACGCCTCTGCAATATCGCGTGGAGATCTGGGGCAGTGCCACTGGATTGGCAGACCGGGGTCGTGGTCTCCATCTTTAAGAAGGGAGACTGGAGGGTGTGCTCCAACTTTCGAGGGATCACACTCCTCAGCCTCCCCGGAAAGGTCTACGCCAGGGTGCTGGAAAGGAGGGTCCGTCTGTTAGTCGAACCTCGGATCCAGGAGGAACAATGCGGTTTTCGTCCTGGTCGCGGAACGCTGGACCAGCTCTTTATCCTCTCAAGGATATTCGAGTGCGCATGGGAGTTTGCCCAACCAGTCTACATGTGCTTTGTGGACTTGGAGAAGGCATTCGACCGTGTCCCTCGGGGTATCCTCTGGGAGGTCCTGCGGGAGTATGGAGTGTCTGGCCCGTTGTTGCGGGCCATTCAGTCTCTGTACAACCGCAGTGAGAGCTTGGTCCGTATAGCCGGTAATAAGTCGGATTCGTTTCCTGTGGGTGTTGGACTCCACCAGGGCCGCCCTTTGTCACCAATTCTGTTCATAACTTTTATGGACAGAATTTCTAGGCGTAGCCAGGTGGCGGAAGGCTTCTTCCTTGGTGGCCTCAGAGTCTCATCTCTGCTCTTTGCAGATGATGCGGTCCTGTTGGCTTCATCAGGGGGTGGCCTCCAGCTCGCAGTGGAACGGTTTGCAGCCGAGTGTGAAGCGGCCGGCATGAGAATCAGCACCTCTAAGTCTGAGGCCATGGTCCTCAGCCGGAAAAGGGTGGAGTACCCTCTCCGGCTCAGGAACGAGTTCTTGCCTCAAGTGGAGGAGTTCAAGTATCTCGGGGTCTTGTTCACGAGTGACGGGAGAAGGGAGCGGGAGATCGACAGACGGATCGGGGCTGCTTCTGCAGTAATGCAGACGCTGCACCGGTCTGTCGTGGTGAAGAGGGAGCTTAGTGTAAAAGCGAAGCTCTTGATTTACTGGTCGATCTACGTTCCTACCCTCACCTATGGTCACGAGCTTTGGGTAGAGACCAAAAGAATAAGATCGCGAATACAAGCGGCAGAAATGAGTTTCCTTCGAAGGGTGGCTGGTCCCTCCCTTAGAGATAGGGTGAGGAGTGCAGCTATCCGGGAGGGGCTCAGAGTAGAGCCGCTGCTCCTCCACATCGAAAGGAGCCAGTTGAGGTGGCTCGGGCATCTGATTAGGATGCCTCCTGGCCGCCTCTTGGGTGAGGTGTTCCGGGCATGTCCCAGCAGGAGGAGGCCCCGCGGCAGACCCAGGACACGCTGGAGAGATTATATCTCTCGGCTGGCCTGGGAACGTCTTGGGGTCCCCCCGGATGAGCTAGAGGAGGTGGCTGGGGAGAGGGAAGCCTGGGCTTCTCTGCTTAGGCTCCTGCCCCCGCGACCCGGCTCCGGATAAGCGGAAGAAAATGGATGGATGGATGGATGGATGGATGGAGACAACAGAACTACTCAGTTAGTTTTAGGTTAAAGTAGACTTTTTCATGGTTGAAAACCATATGTTAGTACTTTTTTTTTTTTTTTTTTAGTATAAACCCTAAAGGCAAGTTTTTTTATATATCAAACCTTCTTAAAGAACAGCTCTCCCATCTGTGAACTCCCTGTACTGACTGACTCATCTAATACTGGACACCCCCAATATGAGTAAATCATCAGTAGATACACTGGTTTTCACATCAGCTTTAGGTCAACCATTTAGCAGTTCTCCAGTCTTTTTCCCTTCATTGCAAAGCACCGCATGATGTCACAAAAATCAGACTGGTCAGTTTCAGTGATGGTCCTGGAACAACATTAATTGGTATTCAGTAATTAGTAATCGGTATAAATATGGAATATGTAAAGGAATGGACAGATACACTTCAGTATGTCTGCTACATATGTATATAGTGTTTTCTGTTTTATTTAATTTAATCCTTCACTGTACTTCATGGATCATTAAAGTTTCATCTTATCTTTATGGACCATTGTGCTACACCTGCTACAATCAATCCACATATTTGTGTTGATTGTAGATAGATAGATAGATAGATTTATTCACAAAATAAAAAGGTTCTATCTGCAAAATCAAGTTTTAACTTGGTATTATAAGGTTCTATTATTTAATATCTCAAAACTGGCCAGAATGCAGATAGAACCTTATAATTCTAAGGGAACAAATTTTGTAAAAACTTTGACTGAAACTTTGTCTTGTGGGCTGGTGGCGTCATGTGATTTCGTGTCACCAACAAAGTCATGTGACCTGTGATGAGGAAGTCAGAGGTGGTGAATCGTGGGAAGAGGGTCATCCGCGTAACTGCTGTTTTTACCGTTTTTGTTTTTAAGGCTTCGACATGTTTGGCACGGAGGTCGTTCTGGCGTTAAACCTTCTCCTGTTTCTTCATGTCGTCGCTCAGTTCGGGGTTAATGGAGAGCACAAGTGGCCCGTGCCCTACAGGTATGTAGACAGCACACCTAACCACGCTCACTCTGCGCTTTAACGGTAAGTCATGTGGGAGGTGATGAAGACATTGAGTAAAAGCTACTAAATACGCTGTGTCTTCAAATACTACTGGTGGTTTAGTCCGTTTTCTTCATGTCAGAGTCCATCACTTTTAATTAACATTTTCTATAAAGCGTGTATATTTCGATGTTACACGTTCACTGAAATGTTCAGAAGTCGTTTTGTGAATTTCTGTTTTCGTGTTATTCCAACAAAGAATTGTTTGACAAAAATATAATCAGGCAATTTGGGAAAGTATGCTTGGCGCGTTCACGTGGCTTAAGAAATGCTGGAATCTGGAGCATCTTGTTTGTGCAGCAGCAGCAGCTGTGATGGACTGGGTTTGTTATACTTCTTATGGCACAGACACACAACTTAAAATTTTTTGTAGTTGCTATGTAACCCTCTGTTATCAGCAAAGTATAATATAAAACCACTCTATAGCAGGTGGAGTATCTCCTGAGTGCCAGGAAGTGCACATCTTTAGGATTTGCTTCATCAGCTGTACCATATGCAGCATCTATAAACTGGGAAAACATAATCTGTGAGTTATTGAAATTGTGACACAAGATTCTCAGGTCATCTTAAGAGATTGTGACAAGCTATTTACATAAACCACATAAAAGGTAATTAAAAACATGCAAAATGCAAATCTCATAAAACCAAATTTTATTACTATTTTGTGAAAAAAATTAGCTCATTTTGAATTTGATGGCAGCAAAAAAAAAGGGGACAGGGTCATGTTTACCTCTGTGTACCGCTCCCCTCTTCTTTAACAACGGTCTGTAAACATCATTTCATGAAGCCCTAAATGTTTCCGGTTGGTGAAAGGTCTGGACTGCAGACAGGTCAGTTCCCCCCCCTTCCCCCCCAGACTCTTCTACAAAGTCGTGCTGTTGTAATAGATGCAGAATGCATTTTAGCAACATCTTGCTGAAATATGCAAGGCCTTCCTTGAATAATGGGAACAGGTGTTGCTCTAAAACCTGTGTATACATTTCAGCACTGAGGGATTTACATTTTACACAGCATCACAAGTTTTTCAGAATTGGATTTGTTTTTAGGAAAATGTCTTCATTTTTAACATAAAGTGGATTAGGGCTCACGGTGACGTTAATCTTGACCGACCGTTTCACATTTCTCATGTCATCAATAGGCGCTTTGATCGTCGACCTGATGTGGACTCTTACTGTGAAGCCCTCTATCCGTTCTGCCCCACCGGAGACCCAGATGGAAGGATTCCCTATATGAGAGACAGCGATACCGTCTCGGTGTATCGGCTGCAGACTCCAGTATGGGAATTCAAGTATGGAAGTTTGCTGGGGAAATTTGTAAGTAGTGTGTGTAATCTGAAATTTCTTCTTACACCATCACATTGAGATCAGGGATAAAATAACAAGCATGAAGGCAGACTTTCTCCTTGCATTTAGTGTCTTTATTCTCTAAAACAGAGGTGAAGGCACAGCTGCGTTCTGGCTAATAAAAATAGTTGCTCTGTTAAAACAGAAGTGCAGCTGTGCAACATTATTCATAGAAACACAGCGCTTCTCTCTCTCTCTCTCACACACTCACACACACACACACACACACACACACAAAGCCGGTGTAACGTTTCTGTTCTCTTCAAAGCACATCATGCATGATGCTATTGGGTTCAGCAGTGCAGAGACAGGAGCCAACTACACCATGGAGTGGTACGAGCTGTTTCAGCTGGGCAACTGCACTTTTCCTCACCTCAGACCCGACATGTGCGCACCATTCTGGTGCAACCAGGGAGCTGCCTGTTTCTTTGAAGGCATCGATGACTTACACTGGTCACAGAACGGCACCTTGGAGAAAATAGGAGAAATCACCGGTGAGACTTAACGTCTGTGCACAGAAAAGCCAACACGAAGCATGACATCTTGCACTATCGGCAAATAAGGCTGGTGATTATATGGATTTTTAGAATTGTCACCAAATTCTATGCATTTGGTCCAAGTATTTCCTGCAAAGCATGATCATGATACAGCTTATTTTGCATTTGTGGTTGTAAAACTACAAAATTTGCAGTTTGTGTTGAAACTTAGCCACCTTCAGGCTACTTGTGCTGTAAATATTTAGTAACACACCAGCTGCATATTAATCTGAGGCTAAATTATTTGCCTCAGATTGTGTATTTGCAAATCATGAAAATTGTACAAAGACGGTATATTGAAACTGAGAAATCCTGTTATATTTTGAAAAACTGATGTTATGAATTTCTCCAGGGCGACAGTTCAACGATATGGCCCGCTGGGTGCAGGAGGACAACGAGACTGGGATCTACTACGAGACGTGGACTGTTCGCTCTGACCCCAGCCCCAACACCACAGTGTGGTTCGAATCTTACGACTGTTCCCAGTTTGTCCACCGCACATACAGGAAACTGACGGAGCTGGGAGCCAAACTATCCAGCCGATCGCAGACCAACTACACCAAGATCTACCTGTACAGCGGCGAGCCCACGTTCCTCGGCAACGACAGCGCCATTTTTGGACAGCCTGCTCTGAAAAATTTGGCATTGGACATCCGTAAATTTTACCACACATTTAGGCCACACCAGTCATTTGCAGATGCCATCTTCAGTCTGCTGGAGGCTTTTGAAAAGGTCCTATTGGAAAGGAGTTTCTACCTCTACTACAACTTTGAGTACTGGCATCTGCCAATGAAACCTCCATATGTGCAGATTACATATGAAGAGGTGCCTTTACCTTAAAACCCCATTTAACTTTTTTTTTTTGTTTAATATTATTAGCCAAAAGGCTAATGACAATATTAATGTTTTCTTGTCCTTGGAAACAGCAGTTATGTAGAGCCACCTGTGCAACAATAACATGCAGGGTCTCACATCACTGTGGAGAAATTTTGGTCAACTCTTCTTTACGACTTTGCTTCAATCCATTGAGGTGTGTGAGCATTCATTCATGCATAGCACTCTTAAGGTCCCACCACAGCATTTTGATCAGGTTGAGGTCTGGACTTTGACTGGGCCACTGCAGCACCTATTCTTGTTTCTGTTGCATAACCCAGTTTAGACCAAGCTTTAGCTGTCAGACAGATGCCTCGCATTTGACTCTACAATACTTCAGTACACAGAGTTCGTGGTCGACTCAGTGACTGCAAGGTGTCCAGATCCTCTGGCTACAAAACAAACCCAAGTCATCATCCCTTCACCACCGTGCTTGAAAGTTAGTGTGAGGTGTATATGCTGTGATTGGTTTTCACCAAATGCAACCCAGTGTATTCTGGTCATAGATCTCCACTTTAGTCTTGTCTGTCCAAAGGACACTGTGGCAGAAGTCTTCTGGTTTGTTCAGATGCAACTTTGCAAACCTAAGCTGTGCCACCATGTTCTTTTTAGAGAGAAGAGGCTTTCTCCTGGCAATCCTTCAAACCAGGCTGTACTTGTTGAGTCTGTTTCTAATTGTACTGTCATGAACTTTAATATTTAATATGCTAACTGAGGCCTGTAGAGTCTGAGATGAAGCTCTTGGGGTTTTTTTGCAGTTTCTCTGAGCATTGCACGGTCTGACTTTGGGGTGAATTCGCCGGGAGTCGAAATTCCAGCAAATTGATGGGAGACTGTGGCACTCCAGACCTGCAAAATGCTAAAACCTCTGCTTTTATGTTCACGCTTGCTGATCATTTAATCAAGTGCATTTGATTAGCAGCACCAGGGTGCTACTTAAGTTTTATGGAAGCAGTAAGGGTGTACTTTGAGAGGACTGCAATAGCTCTGAACTGTAGCCTTTGGTTTATTTGTATTTTTTAGAGCTTTTAATCATAAAAGCATAAAATCACACATTCTTGACAAGAAAATAATTTTCATTCAGTATTTCTCACCAAAGAGCTTTATGCACACCCTTGAGACTTTGCAGCTCTGCTGAGTGCATTCCCTGCTTTATAACAAACTGTATTTGTAATGCCTGTTTTTAAAAAAATACTACTGAACTTTCCAGTGTTTAAATGTTTGGAAACATTTAGCAGGATTTTTCCTGGCCAAGAAGTGGCGTTTGTGGGATGACTACACGTTCAGGCGTGATCGAGCCACACAGTAAAGGCAGTGATTCAGTGTTACTTTGATAGAAATCTGTGCATTTTCCTGGTATTTCTGGCCATATGATGACCAAAATGAGATTATCTGGATAAATAAACATGCACAAACCCAAATGAGAAAACAAACCTTGCTTATAAATCATTTTATTATAGTGGTGATGACATACTAAGTAGGAAAAATCCTGTTTAGACCTTTTAAAATGTTGATTCTGCAGGACAAATAATTGCCCCACATTATACTTTGAGGTAGGACCATTTTGAGCCATCAGATGTTCCTTTTAGAGTTTCAGCAGCATTATTTAAGAAAACTGTTAATACATCTTTTCATCTCAGATGCATCCCATTTTAATAACTGAGTCCTTTCCTGAACTAAACTTGCATTTTTCTGTTTAACTGTGTCTCCCCTCTGCTAATAAAGGGGGAAAAAAATGACGACATGACAGTTGCAAAGGGTACATTCACAAATTTTTTATTACAGTGTGAGATCACATGTCCAAAACAATAATTTTAATTTCAAGACAGGTGACCAGTAAAGCAAAGTAGACAAAGCTTTTGCCGTACAGAAGCAAAACTAGAGAGCATTTAACACCAGCTAACGCCGAATAAACCAGGAGTACTCCGTAAATAAAGAAGTTGAAATAATGGTTACAGACCAGAGGCGTACTTATGATCAAAGTTAAATAATGCTCCCTCTCAGTCAACAGTTACCCTGCCATCACCTTGTTAAAATAATGGCCTAAATCTTTTTTTTTTGTTTTCCAGGTTTTTCACAAAAGACAAAAAAACTGAAAGAAACATCAAAAATACGATTTAGGCAAAAAAAAAAAAAAAAGACTTGGGCCATTATTTTAACCAGGTGACGATGTGAAGTGTTTCATTTTTCCAGCTGAATGTTCCAATAAAAGCAAATACAAAGAACAGGATAAACTAGGTACGCTGAGTGGAAACAGGGCCGCTGTTTAATGCACTGCACAAATTCTGAAATAAAATAACCAGGAGATATGTTACTGTACCATTAAGATGCTAATGTACATGAGCACAATCAGCACAGGTATCTTCTACTTCAGTGAATACAGAGACTATATTCATTCAATAATACCAAGAAGCTTTTGCACCGCCTGCAATAACTGTCTCAGTTTTATCCTACATGAAATGAAACGTAGATAAAAAGGAATGAAATCTGGCAGAAACAACACACAGCACTGTCCTAAAGTTTGTCCACTACCAAAAACTTTGACATCGTTCATATATATGCACAAATACCTTTTAATAACATACAGACATACATATCTAAAGGTTTGATTTTAATTCATGGCTAATTATTTAATGTATGAAATGCCATCCAACCACTGCTAGGGATTTTTATTGAGTGTTTTCTTACATTGGACCTCACAGAGATTAAATGGCATTCCTTAGCTGTTGACTGTAATTTCCCCATTGTAGGACTAATAAAAAGGTATTCGTATTCCTCTGCAGAAAAAAAAAAAATCCTAAAATCTCTCCAGGGACTATGTGGGGAGTATGTGGCAGTGGACTCAAAACATTAGGACCACCTGCATGCCACAAAACCGTGGTGACAGCAGGTCAGTGTGTCTCAACTAAACAAAGAAAAACCTCTCTGCTGCTCTGCTTGCTTCTTCTGTATAACTGAAAAACAAACTCATTACAAAAGCAGAATCCATATCAATAAATTACACAGCTTTAACTTCTCTAGTGGCTATAGTATGAAAAAGATCCATCTAGTAAAGGATAATTTGCACTCTGGTTTTATAAAAGACACGAGCAATCGGTTAAGGAAACTTCAAACCCTGACAGAGGGCGAAATAAAGAAATACATTTCTATTCAGAATAATCAAAACACACAGCGTTTTATATACAGATGCATCTGACTTCCCTCTTAAAGGAAAAACAACTCCGTTTCACTCATCTGACTTGCCAAACCTCTTTAAACTGAAATGAATGGATGTTTGGGACAGGAGCACTAGAAAAATCTGCAGACGGTGTTTATAATGGTAAAGGTGAATACTGCTTCCTCTCCTGTATGTGAGATGTGATGGCACAATACAGAGAAAAATGTGGACTAATAGGAAGGGCAGATATTCACAACAGAAGGCCGGGGTTTAGAGCTTCAACAGGCAAATAGCAGAAGATACAAATGAAACTTATGTAGAAAATATTTTTTCATTTTAATGCATCTGAGAAACACAAATGGATTGGATTTGCATTTCCAATGTGCATGGTAAGCTAACAGCCATAATGACTAGTCTACTGAATGATTACAAAGCAATCTGAGCATGAAGAACTGAGAGCACTGATCTCTACCTCCAAATTCAGACATTTCTGTGCACTATTTACATAGAATTATTTGATTGTTTTACTCAGTAATTAGAGCTTATTAACTTCAATATGCTGTACTTGGGATCTGAGTCAACAGAGCCAAGTACAGTATGAATAATCACCATATTTGGTCATAAGGACCTGGTGTGTCCTATCATTTGGTTTTCATATAAGGTGCTTAGGAAATCTGACTGTACAAAAACCTTTTTCCAAAACAAAAAAATGATTTATGTTTGATGGAGGGGGAAAAAGGACACCAATCAACACTCTACACCTTCACACCACAAATATAGAGACCTATGTACACAGTTCTGTTTCTCTCAACCAACTTCAGCTTGTTCAGCGATCGTGTTTTTTGTGAGACACAATTTGAGCTCCTCGGGCGAGGAGGACAAACAAGTTGTTGTCAACACTATCGCTGCACTTTAAATTGGGTTGAAACGAGGTGTAGGAGCCAGCTACTCTTCTGCAAAATTCAGCTACACATGACAAAACACCTTCTGTCACATCCTATGTACAGATAACCATGTGGCCAAATGCCATATTGTGTTACAGAGTGCAGAGCTGCTATCTCAGACTAGATTTATGTAGGTCAAGTGGCAGCGTAACAACATGCAATTGTGCACCTAATTGTCCCAATTTACTCCTCAATGGTGAAAAACACGTTAACACCCACCCACACATGCATGCACACATGCCCTCTCATAATACCGATTATCATAACCAGGCTATAATGTCCATATAACTTTATTTACAGTTATAAAAACATTGCTTTTTTTTAGTTGAATTTCCACCTGCTCTTCTGTGGGAGGAAGCCAGCTTGCTGAATTCCATCTCCGGATTAAGCAGAGCAGGAATTCTGTCGTGTTTGCATGATAACGCGATAACATTGTGCTGCAGTCAGATGCCACATTTACATCCCTGCCCTGCTAACGGGAGTTCAGCGAGTTTGTGCTCTCTGTGTTGTCACCGAACTTTCCAGCCGAGTAATTAAAGGCTTTTCAGTGCAAACATGGAGGCAATGATTGTTCCACACCCCAAACCCGACATACTGAACTCTGAGCACTGGCTTCACTCCCTACCAGGTCGGCATCATGTCTGGGAACCAGACCCGGCCCAGGTGCTTCGACACCTCCCAATGAATCTCATCCAGGGAGTATTTATGATCCGGAATCAGCACCTCCTCCATGATGGACAGTTGGGACAGCCTGCGGCCACACATTTTGACAAACTCCACAAATGCACTGCAGGACACCTCACACTCACCCAGACCAATGGCTGACAGCTGGGTGCAGTGCTTGGCAATGCGGATCAGCTCCTCGTCCAGAGGACGCAGGCCATTGGCGCACACAACCAGCTCCACCAGACGAGGGCAGTGGAGGCCCACTCGGCCCAGGACCTCTTTGCTGACTGAGCGCCCAAAGTAGAGGTGCGTGACCGGAATTTCCTCATTAAAGAAGGGGCTGAATTCGTCCTCATAAAGGAAGAAGTACATGACCAGGTTGAATTTGGGCGAGTGTCGCACCATGGCATCCCAGCTGCTCTTCTTGATGGTGTGGAAGTGCTGCCCAGGGTTCTCACTCACCACATCGATTCGCAAGTGTTCCAGATGGACGTGTTTTTCCGAGGAGAGGGCCAGCAGGAGTTCATCGCTCAGGAGGTGGTAGTTTAGCGCTAGCTCTCTGAGCCCGTGACACTGGTCTGCCACACACAGGATTCCTAAAAGCACAGACAGATTGTTTGGTTTAATGCGACCAATTCTCAAAAATCGTGTTTCTCCTTTCCTTCAAAGAACAGGCCGACTGCGGCTGTCTGACAAGATGCAGTTTAATCAGCAATCATCATCTTGATGACCCCTCCTTAGGCCTAAGAATTGAAGGATTGTCTACATGTAGGTTACAAGTTAGCAAATATATCTCAGTACCTCACTGCTCCAAGCGCAAGTTTTTAGACATATAGTTCTGACTCTTTTGAGGTGTTTCTATCAATAAAAAAAACAGATGACTTTTATTTATGACTTCATACCATTTAACCTTCAGTCAGCTATCCATCCATCAGCCACTCAGTATATGAATTTAACCAGGATTTGGTGATTTTCCTGGTACAGTGTAGTGCTGTGCAAAAGTCTTGAGCCACCACACATTTCTTTATACGTTGCAAGGAAAACAGATGGGCCAGATTATTCAAACGGAAATGGAAATATATATAATGCAAAAATGGTTCGTGCTACTCTAACAAGCTTTCTTTAGTAGACTTAAGGAATAGTTCTCCAGGCTCATTAAATTCCACGGCTGCCTTTAGCTGTGGGTTCAGAACGTTCTACATCAAGATGATCCCACAGTGCTTCAGTCATGTTGAGGTCCAGGCTCTGTGGAGGTCAATCCATGACTGACAGTTTTCCACTGTGTGTTTTTCTCTCCAGGTATGATTTTACTGCACTGGCAGTGTGTTTGGGATCATTGTCATGCTGAAAAAATGAAACCGTTGCCAATCAGATTGTGCTGCATGGTGGATTAAAATTTTACGGTACTTTTCTGGGTTCATGATTCCATCAGTTTTGACAAGATCTCCAGCACCACTGGCTGAACTGCAGCCTCAAACCATGACAGAGCCTCCAGCATGTTTTACAGATGGCTGCAGACAAATCACTGTTGCACCTCTCTCCTGACCACCTCTGTACAGACTGACGATCTGAACCAAAAATTCCACATCTGGCTTTATCACTCCATAAGATTAATTTTCACTTCAGCTCCTGTGTAATTTGGCATACATCAGCCTGACAGCCACCCTGCCGCTTAGACCATTAAAATTTTAAAACAGGTTCTTTGCCAAGTTGTCTGTTACGAGTAGACATAACGCTGATTCATGCTTTGAGTTAGGTGCCTTTATGCTTGAAATGGTTCACAGGTGAGTGTTAAATAGCCTAAACAAAAACATTCCTCTGAAAATGGTCAGGTACAAGGACCGGAAAGCAGCCAATGCCTGAAGAAAAACACTGAAAGACCTTCAGAAACTATGAAGAACTACTGCACATTTTAAAAAATGACATTCAATTCTGGCTCCTCTGAAGCAAAATATAAAACGATGAGTGATGGCTCAAAACCTCTGCACAGCACTGCACTCATTTTCCATTTCCGTTGTAAGTGGAAAATAAATGTCCTCAGTGTGTCTTACATGCACTGCACTGTACCTGCAGGGGAGACATGAGGGCAGCTGCTCATTTTAAGCAGTTTCAGGGTGTCGCTGTTGTTGGCCACCAGCACCTTCAGAGATGGATCGTCAACTGGTGTGTCATCAATCTTCAGCGAAGACAACGATTTGGAGTTGACGAACACCACAGTCAGAGCTGAGATGAAGTGAGACTGTGGAAGGACAAACATGACACACTGAACTGTAATGATCTTAAATCCTGATGCTTTCACATTTAATCGTTTGTGTCTGGAATGACGTTTTACCCAAACGCAGCCCGTCCCACTAATATACAGTTTGATGGGCCACGGTGCGCTATGGCTCACTCATAAGTAAGCAAACCTGTTTCGCTCATGCTGACTGTCCACATCTGTAAATAATTACTGGTCTTAAGATTAGACACAACTTTAATCTGTAGATTTCACACACAAGGTAAACAAGTTGCGAATGAAACACTGCAAAGGTGTGCCCATTGCAATGGGTGCAACTCTACCTGAATTACTCTTGAGCCTTGCAGACTAAACTACATACATCTGTATGGCTGCTGACTACTACACGTCTGGGTTTAGGAGAGGAACCTGACAAACTGATGACAGGAAAATGTGGCAGATTTCTTAATAAAAACTAATGTAGAATTGTTGCTAAGTCTTAAATGTGTCTGACTTTACGGCAGCTACATTACAACAGTGAAAAGGTGTTTCTCGAGAAAATGTGGTGTAATATCTGGTTCTTTTCAAAATGTGAAAAACAAGTCTTTTTTTTAAATACATTCAGTCCTCTTCTGGTTTCAATCAAATGTACCCTTTGACAGAAGTATGTGAGTAATAACAGTGATTTTGAGAGCTCTTCTTGGAGAAGCTCAGAAGATTTTATTGTGCCAAAAGGTGCTTTAGCAAACTGGCAGCCTGCATCATCATTGTGAGAAACCCCAAGTACACCGCGTCCTTTAATATTTATCCGCAGTTTAAGGGAAAGGAGCACAGGCTGTGAGAAGCTTAAAGAGAGCCCCAAAAGAGCAGGCTCTGGAGAATGAGAGAGGCCTTAGACACGTGCATGTGACGTTCAATTTTATGACAACGTGACAGATCACAGCTTTTGAGATCTTTGTACCATTTAAGAGTTCATAAAAACCTTTTTGGTGTGCATTAATAACCCCCTTTTCCACCAAATGTGCAATGATTTACATGCAAGTTCATGCAGCTGATTTTAAAACATTCAAAGGAATTCAACTAAGATGGTGGAAAACTGGTTCAGGAGATTAAAAGTGTGAACTGTGGCGACAGTGGGTGTGTCAGTTTTCACAGGCTGTAGAACGTGCAACGCCTTTCATTAAAGATAGATTTTAAAAACAAAAAAATTACGCCCTGAAGTTGGTTTGCTCAATGATTTCCAAGGAATCTGAATGTAACCGGTTCAAGGAGCACAGCTCATTTTGTGGAAAAGGAGGTCAAAAGAGACCAAACAACATGTGCACAAATAACATCCTGTGTCCTTTTGAAGATGTGGAAGTAATAACAAATTTGCCCTTGACCATGCACAAGAACAGATGCTGCTTTTGAGCCCCATTCTCAAATAAAATGAGACTACGGATAAGAGAGGATGTACATTGAAACAACAAGAATTCCTTTGATTTTCCTTCCAAATCTAAAGAGAAGGAAACTGGAAAGACCCAGACCCCTCCTGACAGTGTCAATTATACCTTTGGAACCTCCATGAAACTGGGCCTGGCTGTAGAGATGAGGCCCAAGGTCTTCAGTGAGCAATTCACCAACTGTGAAAGAATGTCACAAGCTGCCTCTGCAGATTCCGTACTACTATCGACCTGATAAGGACAAACAAAGATTGCACATCACTGCAAGAACAGCCAAACATTGTTAAACAGAAGCTGCTTGTAAACGTCTGAGCCCAGAATGAGGACACATGTGGCAACACGTATACAATTTTACCTTGAAACTGACATACTGCAGGTGATTGGAGTGCCTCTTTATGATCTGCTTGATGAGGTCTGGATGTGTGGCTTTCAGGTAAGAGCTAGCTGGCTGGTTAAGCTCAAACTCAAAGCATCTCCACAGCTCAGGCATGTGGAAAGCTTGGTTCCACCCACGGCACACCTGAGAGGCATAAGCTCGGTCCAGCAGCGGCAGGTACTGGAAGATGTGCAGCAGGAGCTCCTGAGGCAGCCGTGCCCAGTCACAGTCTAGTGACTCACCGGCCACATTTGCCTCCGAATCATCGCTCATCTGTTTCCGCACCTTCTTGCAAGCCTCCGGTGGGCTCTCACTGGAGGAGTCATCGCTTCCCTCCTCTCCTCCTCTCACCCGTTTCATCCTTAAAAAAAAAAAAAAGAAATTGATGCAGATTAATAAATCCACTCTGTTTAATACTGAGGTGGAAAGCACATTTTCAAATCTGCAATCCTTGTTTTGCAGCAAACATGCACATAAACTCATCCCTGCAGGGGATCTGAGCTGCTTAATTAAGCCATCATCACATGAGTTAGCCCCTACCCTGCATTTAAACGTTTACCGATAGGCACCCTCTTGCTTTCTAATCCTATTGTATACACAGTCCTGCTGTTTTTATTTTATAAAAAAGTGATTTTAAAATTGCATTACTTTTTTAATGGCCAAATTGTGAGAAAAAGCATCACTCTCTATTTTCAGCTTCTCAAACGTTGGAGCTTTCACAATTCTTGTCTTAGTCAATGCAAATACTGCATGACAGTTGATATAACAACATTTAATTAGACATTACTGTAGGGAGTGATGTGCATTTGTTTTAATCATTTTCTGAAATGTTTCTAATGAAGAAGGAAGTGTTAGTTGGCATTAAAATACTCCCAAGTTTAGCACCTACCAAATGGTGCAGATGGGAGGCCTGAAGCTACTGCAGCTTCTTTTTCTTATGTTTAAAGCGCGGTCTGTTTTTAGCTCATGATGTTTGTTTCTCTTGAATATTAATTTGTTAAAAAAAAACAAACAAAAAAACACAAGAATTTAAGCTGTTAATTGTTGAATTTGGCCTGCTTTTGTTGATGCTCACACTAAAGTTGCACGGCTTGTGACACTGCATATTTCAGATGAAACGTGACTGACGTGACGTTACAGCTACACGTCGTCACTTTGGAAAAACAAAAACAAACCCTGGGCTAGCTCGCCGGTGGCGTGGTTGCACTAAATGCGCCAGTGGCTCGTAAACTTAACAAGGTTACAGCTCAGCTAATGTACCCGTTAACCAAGTTAACGTCAGCTTATTTATTGACGGAAAACTGCCTTACAAGCTAAAACAGCTACTTGGCTAAGCTCGCACTGCAAATACAATATACCACGCTATAGTGACTATTTGTTCACATCGAGCGCTTTTTCATTTATTTATCATTAATTAATCATTTAACAGACACTACAGCGGCTCTCACCTTGTTGTTTACACACAGCTAGCTCAGTAGCTGCTAGCGGGAAAATCCGACTCTGCCTCGCGTCTTCAGCCCGGGCCGACGCTGGAAAAGCTCATCCGCAGCAGCCGGGGAACACACATCGGAAACTCGAGAACAGAGAGCCAGAAATGTTTTCAATGAAGAAACCCGCACCTCCGTTCGGCTGACCTAAATCCTTCCCGGGAGTTACAGAGCGCCCCTCTTCTCATCTCCTCCAAACCCGAAATGGCGAAATGTTGTTGTGACAGCAGCGGTGCATCGTGGGAAATATGATGCGAAATGGCTGTTGGTAAAGATCGTCTCTGCTTCTGATGATTTACTCCACTTTTTTTTCTTTTTTTTTTTCCCCTGAAGGCTCTTTTGGACCTGTTACAATGAAAACAGTGATCATTTCAAGAAAATAAAATCATTTTTGATCCTGTTTGAGATTATTTATATTCGGGATGCACTGCAACCAAAATAAACTGCATCCTTCATGGATGAAGACTGGGAGACAGGTGGGAGCACATCAGGGCTCTGCTCTTAGCCCCTTCTTGTTTGCAGTGGTGATGGACAGGCTGACAGAGGACATCAGGCAGGAGTTTATGTGGACAATGATGCGTGTAGATGATGCTGTGATCTGTGAGAGTAGGAAGGAGATGGTAGAGAGCCTGGAGAGGTGGAGGTATGCTCTGGAGAAGAATGCAAGTCATTGGAGACAGAATACGTGTGTGTGAATGAGATGGAGACAGGGAGAAATGTAAATATGCAAAGAGCAGAGGTAGTAAAGCTGGATGAGTTTAAATACCTGGGGTCAACCATCCAAAGCATCAGACAGTGCTCGAGAGAGGTGAAGAAGAGAGTGCAGGCAGTGTGTGGAGACAAGTTTCAGGGGCCATTTGTTACAGGGATAGCAGCAAGAATGAAAAGGAAGGTTTACAAGATGGTAGTGAGACCTGCTATGATGTATGGATTGGACATGTGCAGAGGAGGGATAGTGGACATACTGGACAAAGGAGGTTGAAGATGGAGCTATCAGGCAGGAGGAAGACCACAGAGGTGTATGTAGTGAAAGGGGACATGCAGAGGGTTGGTGTGACAGAGGAGGCTGCTGGAGACAGGGTGAGCTGTGGTGACACCTACGGGGAGCAGCAAAAAGAAGATCCTGACAACACAATTTGCAGTATATTTGGAAACACTATCTTAAATAAGTTTGGACAGTGCTTCACAGTTCACATGGAAAATGACCCAATCAGTTCTGCAGCATCTGAATCTGAGCAGGGAGTATAGTCCTGGTCGCCTCAGAATTCATCCTGCTGCTTCTATTAGCAACAAACACCTGCGGCACAGCTGTACTGGCAGCCATACACACCATATGAGGAGGGGCCTTCCAACAGACCAAGAACAGCTGGGCTCCAGCTCAGGTGACCCTAAACTGGATGAATGGGAAATCCCACCCCCCCATATGTTAAATGATGATGCCTCACTGCTATTTATGCATCTCACCTCAATAAAGGACTACATATTCAGTGACTAAAAAAAAAATACCAAGCTAAGATATCAGAGAACACCTCTTACAATTATCATCCTGTTTGAAGCAGACACAAACCTAATATATTTTGAATCAGTCTAAGTACCATAAAAACACTGTAGGGTAATCCATTTTAGTTCCCCCTTCTTTGCACATCTGTACAAATGTTTTAGCTTTACATTTCAGTATTTACAGAAATCACATTTGTAGAAATCCTGACTTTAATAAAAATATGATCACTCATTAAGGGATGACACAGCGTTTACTTTGCGAAAACAAAGAACCTGGTTTATTACCATTCGACTCCATCCACCACAGATATTACAGAGCAGATTCACAAATATGAAGCTTTTTTTTTTTTATTTAACAGCAGCTGCTTTGTTTCCATACCTCACCCTGACCCCCCCCCCCAAAAGAAAATACCCCCGCCTCCTAATAGGGAAAAGCATTACAGGTGCAATATTTTATTTGGCGTGAAGACTGGCCCTCTCAAACCATTCAGCTGTAATCAGTCATACTGTGAGAGGGTTTTTTTTTTTGTGTGTGTATTACTATATGTTTTGGTGTTGTGTTTTGTTTTGTTTTTTTTAAACTGCAACCAGGATTTACATCCACCATCGTTCACTGCAGGTGCCAGGATCTGTCTTCTCATTTCCAGACGGCAGGAGAGATCTGACATTTGGAAGAGGGGGGGGAAATTACGACCGTCTACTGTATAAAAATGTACAGTGGCTTTATTGACATACATTCCATAGATTAAACAGCTGCAAAATAGGAGGCACACCCAGTATTGCACTTCATTAAAAGTTCTGGCTCAAAACATAACCCAGAATATCAAACAAAACTGAAGTGAAGAGTAGCAACTTCGGAATACAGCTATTTTGAATAGTATCATATATACACAAGATTAGATAAATCGTACACTATTTTCCTCCCAAACATAATAATCTTAACAGTCTTATCCACCAGCTCATTGGTTTTTCTTCTTCTGTCAACCCATGATGCACTTGACAGCGGAGAATACTGTACAAGTTTACGAAAAAGTTTACATACAACATTTTAAATTTATAATAAGGAAGCTGGAAATATGGCCTGCTTCATATTTTTTTTTCTTTTTTTCTTTTTTCCAGACCCACGCTGATCGACAGTTGTCTATATGCAAATGTAATTCATATTCAATGTTTAAACTTGTATTATTACACTTGAGTGATCAGGAGGTGTGCAACGTCTATAGAAGCCGAGGGAATACAACGGCCGCATGCAAACACGTCACAATTTCTTTTCTTTTTATTTTTTCCTTTTTTAAATTATATTGTCCCCCCCCCCCCTATTCAGGCCACTCTGAATCCAAAGTGAGCAACAGCTCATGCTCATGGCAGAGCCAGGATACTGATGGTGGTGAAAGAGCAGACCTGAGGACTCCAGGCGCAGAGCAGAAACCTGGTCCAGTGTCCAGGAGACTTGGCAATGCAAGAGCCAAACTTCACGGCTGAGCTTCAGCAGCAGCAGCAGCAGCCAGAAATCACAGTAGACAAACTGGTTTTCAGAAAAAGTCTCGTGCTGTTTAGAAGGTGTGGGCGTTCCTGCACACCCCGCAGCCCAGAGCAAACTCTTCTCCCGTTGGTGGGTGAACTACATGCAACGGGCATTCAGTGCCCTCCAGCTGCTTGCCTTTAGGCCCTGTGACAGAAAGGGGGGGGGAGAAAAAAAAAAAAAAAAAAAAATTGCACATTAGTATTAAAATCTCCTGATAGTTACAATGACTTTGCTAAAACAAAAAGAGATCATGCTATTATAGTCAGATGCAGAGAGTGCGGGATAGGAAGCCTAAAATGTTTTGTCATCCTAGAATTTCACATTTCTCATCTTTCAGATATGAACCACAGGACTAGCCTTTTCATTAATGTTGGTGTCTTAAAGTGCTGTCTGCTCCAATGAGTCTTTATTCAAAAACTGCAGTATTTTCACCATTTTGTCGCATTTTCAACAGATAGGATTAGGATTAAATATTTAAGGGACTTAAATACTTTAAGAGAATCTGTGTTTTTTTTTTTTGTAACAAATTCAGATTCAGGCTTCATGCCAAGCCCACAAATGCTGATACAACTGGTAAAGTGTGAGTAATTAAATGTTTTCAGAAAGTCAACAGAATTGTTACACACCTGCAGGACAATGGGGCAGTTCCTCTTTGGGGACGCTGGTCATCCTCTGGAAGTCATCATGGCAGGCATTACAGAAGTGTGTGGTGCCAAAGCAGAAGAAAACAGCCACAGAGCAGCAGTACCGGCATTTATACTCAAGGAAATCTGTTCCATGCTTGGAGCACATCTGATGAAAGGACATAAGGACAGGAAATATGAGGGTTGGGATTTTATTTTGCTTTTCGAGGACAGATGAGCATGATTTTAATGGAAAAATCTGGCATTTGGGTTTTTACCCACTTTAAATGTTCATATAATTCCCTGTAAAAGCACAACTTGTCATTTTACACTTCTGCTTTTGTAAAGTCTGAACATGATGCGTCATATTTACCCACCTGAGCTCTGGACACATCAGAGCATGCTCCACAGATCAGTTCACTGGGGTCGTAGTCGTCTCCCTGTCCTGCCTCTGCATCGCAACGAGCCTCTCCCCCAAAATATGCCTGGAAAAGAGGCGCGCCATTGAATCTTTACCCCTATAAAATGCTTACAATAAAATGTAATAGGCTCTCAATCCATGTGGTACCTTCTTGCACTTGTAGCACACATAGTAAGCATATCTGTTCATGGCAAAGCCTGCAGGGTCATTGTGAAAGCGTGCTCCTGGTGTGGTTATTGCCTCGCTCTTGTGCAGACCCTCGTACTCCAGCCTCATCAGAGCCTTCCTCCTCACATCCTCATAGAGCTCCTTAATGGGGTCGAGCAGGTCCTTAATCACAGAGTGATTGATTTTGTTCTGCAAACAATGAAGCAAACAGACCAGCAGTGTTCATATTAGTACTTGTGTTGGGTTTACTTGTACTATAAAGCTAACAAAGAACAAAAACAGTCAAAGTATTTGAGGGAAACCTGAACAGTACACTGAGCTTTTTCAATCAAAGCATTAAAACAAACTGATGTCAATCACTGTCGAGGCGCGGTGCAAATAGTTTTCAGCCTCTGTCATCGGGTTAATCCCATAAGTTACATTTTACCTTGCAAATGGGACATAACATGAACCCAAATGTGATCCGAGGTCCAAGCCAGCGATTTTCAAGAACACGCCGAGTGCACTGAAGGTGGAACACGTGAGTGCAGTCCAGCTGGAAACAGAAACAGTTAAACATTAGAGGATGACACATTGAAATTCAAATCTGACATTCTTAATGAACAAAGAGCTACCTGTATCGCAGGAGCAGCAGACAGGGCTTCAGTGAAGCAGATCATACACATATCATCTGCATCCTGTTTCAGACAGCCGGTGTTCTTGTCACAGCCGTGCAGACACGGAAGGCAGGCGTCTTCGTTTTTGACTCCTCCACAGGGATGTCCGCAGGGATGAGTTTTACTGCAGGCCAGTTTAGCGTATTCCTGAGAGGCAGCAGAAAGGTGATGGTGAGGTTTAGGAAGTACAGCACAAATTATCTGAAATACACTCTGGGCTAAACTTAGTTCTGTGACAAATAGAAAAACCACACATAGAATTACACTATCATATCTTTCAGCTTTAAAGCTAAATGTAATTTCGGGGGTCTTCCTTAGCATGCTCTCAATTTTTCTGAGCTTATATACTTTAGTATACCTGCGCTGTGACACATGTATTTTGGAAAATAATACTTTACGTATTCTTCTAAAACTAAACCAGTTTTAATGAACTCCTCAGACTGTCTGCACGGACTAGAAGTACACATACTGAGATTTCACATTTATGCCGGTACCTGGCAGTCTGGATCTGAGCAGACGCTGCCCACTGCAGACAGCTCGGTCCCATTTCTCGTACCACAGAACCTGCAGGCGTCTGAGCTGCTGGAGGCTGGTTTACCTACACAGTTATTTGTTTTGTCAGAACAGGGAAACATAAAAGGCCTGAAAAATGCAGTTTTTTTTGTTTTTTGTTGTTGTTTTTTAGTAATCATTTTATTAACTTACTGGTATGGTCATAGGCAATGTTACTCAACCAAACAATCACAGATTTGCTCATTGTAGTGTTACCTGTGTGCTCTCTGAACTCCACCATGGCCTTCATAGTCTTTGAGTCAGCCAGAGCCATGAGCCAGAAGAGCTTGGTCCTCCCACAGCCTTCATGAAGATCCACCTTTATGGCCTCCTCTTCCTCTTTAAACACCTAAAACACATATCAAAACAGGACTGAGTTCACTGCAGGAAAAATAATATCCACCGTCTGTGGAATACTGTCAATTGATTCCTAATAGAATAATTATATTTACAGCTCCCCATCGGAGTGGAATGAACATTACCATTTAAAACATCTAATAACTGTTCATTTGTCTCCAGGTAATTTAAAACTCGCCTGTCTCTGGTGAGGGCGTGTGCGTCGGTGCAGGTGGAGGAAGCGGTCACAGTCAGTGCAAAGGTTGCCGCATATGTTACACAGGATGATGGCTGCTGTCTCACCATCATCGTGGTTGTCACACATTGGCTGCAGATAGAAGAAAGGGAAATGAATCATTACTCTGATCTGTCAATGATCTGTAATATACTGAGGGTAGCTCTTAGCTTTTCCTCACCATCTGCTTCTGCTGTCCATCTTTGCCCATCCAACGACCAGAGGACAGCCTGTCGACGTGATCTTGGTCCAGCACGCACAGTGATGCCAAGGCCAGCCAGAGCTAGGAGACCGTACAGGAAAATAATATATGATAAATATACAATATTTCTAGGAAGTTACATACGCTGCTTATGACAACAGTTTCATACCCTTGTGGTTGCAATACAGCGTACAGGAGACCTATGCTCCTCCTCCATTTTGGTCAGTGCTATGATGGTCTCAGCTATTGCATTTTTGGTGACTCTGGACCAAGCATCTGAAAGGTGCCCCTGATAAAGACAGCACACACCAGTGTTAGCAGAGGTGAAAGGAGTTTAACTCATAAGAGGTTTAAGTCATTGATGAGGAATAAGGTTCTGTGTTATCAGAGATGCAGAGCGATGAAGAAAAAGCTAAAAAAACAAAATAAAAAAAAAAAAAAAAAAAAAACTTACAGCCGCCATGTCTTTAACCAGCTTTATGATGATCTCAGCAATCTGTGGAGGAGTGGAGCCTTTCATCCACCAGTGGCTCTCCCCTCTGCGGATATAGCTGAGCATAACAGGAGGGGGCGACATGCTTAAGGATATAACAAAACTGTCACTTTTCAGAAACTACACCTCAAGAAATTTCAACCATCCCGACTGGCCTAAAGAAACTAACTTACCTGGAGTTGAAGATCATGGGAAGTGTGACAGTGGTGACCCCTTTTCCTGCAGTCATGCCGGCTGCACCAGAGATCGTGGTGCCTTTGGCTTTCAGCTGCACAGTGAGTGCTTTTGCGATGCAGCCCAGGAACATGTCAAGGATGCCGAGCTTGTTCCAGTCACCCTTCTCTGTGGAGTGAATGATGTCACTGATGTCCGCTGGCGGCAGAGCCTTCACCCCAATGATGCTGGCAAGACGCACAGGAGTCACCTCGGGCAGGACACGTCTAAGCAATGAAGTCACCTGAGAAGAGGTCAAATCAGATGGTAAACAAGATTATACTTTCTATAGGATCACGAGCTGGTTATCTAAATATCTGCACACAGATTATTTCTTCTAAAACCTTTTATTAGAAAGCGACTCTAAACCAAAATTTACAGTCATCTACAGACAATTTATAATGAGTGCTTGAGACAACTGGAAATTCTTACGGTCTAAACATCATTTTCCAGAAGTAACTCAAAAATCAAACCAGAATAAGTTTGGTTTGTTTAAAGTCTTTTTTAACCACTATTAGCACTCATGAGGAATATTTAGATAGGTTCCCATTTTGTTTGTAACTGGTGCAACAATGCACATTCATACTGTCAAGTCATCTTATTCCACTGACTGCCAGAAGGTGGCAGCACAACAGCAAGAAATGGCAACTGGCAGGAACTGCACCAGCTAACAAACTAAGCAGCTTTCAAAATCCTCAGAATATTGTTAATGTAATGAGGAAGGAAATGCAATCAAAACACAATTTTATGAGAAATCTTTGTTAATATAAATGTATTTACAAGAAATACCCACAGGTTACTTCTGATCACTAAAATGTGAATGTGTGTTTTTTTCCTTGTCATCACCCTCTCCCACCTGTCTCTGTACTCTCGGGGAAGCTGTGTGCAGCAGAGAAAACAGGTCCTGCATGAGCGTGAGCTGCTGGGCCAGGTACTGGCGGCCGACGTTGGAGCCACTCAGAGCCAGCACCATGGAGAGGAGCTCAAAGCAGTAGGCGTCAGAGGAGGCGTCGTCGTCGCTGGGCTGAGAGTTGGCGTTCTCTTTGCTGGAGATTGCGTGCTCCCATTCCTCTCTCACACGCGTTGCCTCCATGCGGATGGCCTGAACGATGTGTGCGCACACCTAAAAATGTAAGACAACACTGAGGTTAGCTGGGAGGAGTCATATGTCCATAAAATGACAACTGAATATCACTGGCTAATGATTTAAGGGAACTTGCTGTTGACCTGTTTCTGCAGGTTGGTCAGTTTGCTCCTGCTAAAAATGATTCCCACCATGTGCTCCTTGAGGTCAGCATCAGATGGAGCCTGATCACAAAAATGCAAAAACATACATGTGTAAAACATCAGGATTGAGGTCACTAAATATGAGGCAGTTAACCCAAACAGTTAAATTCTGAGAGCGCAGACCTTGTCTTCGCCCTCTGGAGATGAAAGCAGGTTTTTCTCCTCCTGCTCCGGAGTTGGCTCTGCATCTCCACAGATTAGTTTTCCAAAAACCTACATTTTCAGAGAAAGGTTAAGTGACAGAAAAGCTTCCAAGAGCCTAAAGTTAGTTGCAGGTGATAATAAGACAGGTGAATAAGGTAGATGGGCAGACCTGTGAGGTGATTAGGCGGAAAACTCGGAGTGTCTCAGCTTCACAGTTCTTCTGCTGGGCCATGCTGGCTGAGATCTGTCCAGGTATCTTGATGCTCTCGCCCTCTTTCCAGCCGAGGACCTTCACCTGACGCACCCTCAGGGTGTTTTCGGGACCTTTCAATTCCACCTTGATTACGTGGTGATCCCCTCCAGGAAGCTCACTCGTCACCCAGCCCATGTGACGGGAGTCCAGGTCAGCCTGTGACAATCACAGAATGGTCAAGAATCCTGCCACATTGTTTGATGATTTAGTTTCTATATTCCTGGTTTCAAAATGAGTCAAAATAATTTAGAAGTAATCAATCAGTATCTACAGCTATATGCAGCCCAGAAAACAAGAGCCATTCACTGTGAAGCAAGTTAAACTCAATACCTGCTTGATCCTGCTGAGGTCCTCTATTGCTTTTCCACACAGGAATGTCACAGATGTAACTTTGTTCTGTAGATAAAAAGGAAAATGAAATTGCTTATACAAGGCTTTTCTGATGGATTTGAGTCAGAGTTTTATCCACAACTCGCTTAAATGTGTGGTGTGGTGTGCTGTTGCCTGCTTACGCCAATGTCTCTGGAGTTGTCCACATGAACAGACACCTTAACGGCATTTATGCCTTTCACACAGCTGATTGTGATGCTCTTAGTTTTATTTTTGTCCTCGTCTCCAGACTCCCAGAAGGTCTCGGTGGAGCCGTCTGTTAGGCTGCCGATCATGGCGGGGCGACTGGATGTCTTGATGTCCACTACGCTGGTCAGGTCCTTCAAACAGGTAACCAGGCAGAGATCCTGCATGACGCACACACATTTTTATCAGGTTAAAGTCATGACAGACCAGTAACCTTAGGTGCTGGCGGGCACATACTAGTAAATACAGGCATATCACTGTTGAAAGGTTATTTTTTTACCTGGCTCATTGCTTCATAGCCGGACTGCACGCTGATGTTGAAACTTTCCTCGCTGTCGCCATCATCTGACTTGGATAGGATATTGTTAATGTGATGGAAAACATTGCTCTGGTGGAGGAACTGGTGGTCGGACTGCTTGAATTTGAGACTCCAGCACCTTAAACAAAGAGTCACAATCATTTATATTCCCTCGGAAGCTGAGAACGGCTAAAAATACATAATAGGGACGAAGGAGAAAATGTACCTGAGTGCCATCTGCTGTAGTGAGCTGCCACTGGGAAGTGACATCATGAGGTCGGAGATGGTCTGAAGGAGGCGGTGGAAGGTGTGGGGGAGAGGATGAGCTGCCTCCCCAGCAATAACAATGTCAGACAGAGGGTGTTCACAAACGCCAAGGTCTCTCTCCTGTGTGGAGTGGATATGTTCATAATTAGAAAGTACAAAAGAGCCACCTGCTCCTCATGCTCTAACTTTAAACAACTTATTACCTGTTCCAAATTTTCTTTATTCCCCTTATTCTCATCATCTTCCTCATCCTCAGGTTCAAATGGTGACGGTGTGAGAGATGCTACAAAGTGCCAGAGAATATCATGCAGAGAGGTGGTCTGGATCACATTGCACAGCAGCCAGTTGAATGCCTGACATGGGAATTAAAGAGAAAAATCGTATCAGTTTTATTATAGCAGAAAACAAACTATATCAAATTATGTCTGTATAGATTCTTAGCCATCCAGGTCACGATAGTCTGGACTTCTTGAAATTTTTTGAGGACTTTCATCCAAGAAGCTTCTTCAGTTCTAAAATCAAAAGGTGGAGAGTCCCAGGTATTTAAACCTCAGTGAAGGGTGTCCCCTTTGGAAGTTTTGTCAACTGGTTCATCTCAGTTTTTATCTCCAAACACAAGCTAAGCAACATGGTGTGTGCTGTGCAGTGAGGAGTGCTCAGACCTCTACATTGGAGAAACAGCCACTCCACAAACGCACGCAACAGAGAACGGCCACCTCAACAGGACTCAGCTGCACCTCAAGGATAAAGGACACTCTTGGGGTGGCTGTAGAGCAGGTCACCTACTGATCGGAAGGTCAGGGGTTCGATTTCTGGCTACTCCAGGCTACATGCCAATGTATCCTTGGGCAAGGTACTTAACCCCAAGTTGCTCTCCGACACAACCGTCGGAGTATGAATGTGTGTGAATGTTAGATAATTAAAGCACTTAGCTTAGTTAATATGGAAGTGCTTGTATGAATGGGTGTGCATGGGTAAATGTAAAACATGTTGTATAAGCGCTTTGAGTGCTCTGAGTAGAAAAGTGCTATATAAGAGCTAGTCCATTTACCATTTTGAGGATGCGATGCAAATGTTCACATTTTGGACCAGGAAGACAGATGGTATGAAAGAGGAGTAAAAGAAACCATCTATGCCGACTGTGAACAGAGGTGGTGGCTTACGACACCAGCTGTCAGCCACCTGCAATGCGGTCTTGAGATCCCTTCCCAAGTGCCTCAACCCCCACTCACACCTTACTTCAGGTGACCAATGGGTCACATAATTGAGTGGGGCAAAGTCTCACACTGGTTTCACCTGAAACCCCTGGTGATAACGACTCGTCTCTTTTCACACCTTGGTTCATGTGATGACAAACATGACTAATGACCACCTCTAAAGGGGGCAAGCCGCCACTAGGATTTAAATACCTGGGACTTATGGCTTCAGAACTGAAGCAGCCTCTTGGATAAGAGGTGAAAAACATTTAAAAAATTTAAAGCAGTCCAGTCGTCTTTTCTCAAGCTCTTGACTTTATCAAAACACCTGAACCAGCTCTACCTTTGAACCCAAGACACTGCTGCAAAATTAAAACAACAGTTGAAGCAAGACTAAGTGATAGTATTCAGACAGGGTTACCTCCATGGCAAACACCCTGCAGGCAGACTTCCTCAGTGCATGTTTCATGGCCACCTCCAGGCCCTCCAGGTCATGGTGTTGGATAACAAAAGCCAGTACGGGCCACTGGAAGTTCCTCTCACCCTTACTGAGGGAGCCGTGGGCTGAGATCAGCCGGGATAGCTCTGGAGATGGGTGTCGTAACAGGGAAGAGCCCACTTCTGCACGAAGGACAAAGTGGTTTATTGACACAAACGTGCTGTAACTCACTCTGGAAAAATACCACTAAACACTTTTGAAATGACAACATTTGATTACCTGCATCACCGCTATGAACTCTGCGTCTGGGCACAGCTTTGACCCGGGCAGGAGAGGGCGAGTGCTGCTTATCGTACTCTGATGCGACGACAGAGTAAGACCTCTGAAACACTGTGCGCTTAGCAGTGTCACTGTCTGTGATCGGACTGGTCTCGAGACTAAAACAACACACAAATAAATAGTTTACCCCTGAAATAATGTCAAAGACATTAAAATATTTTATAAACATAGTATCAAAGTATGCCTGCTTTTGAAAAATCTGTGTTAGCTGAATAGTACATGGTCATGCTCAGCAGCTGTCGACGCTGTTGGAGGAAGACATGGACAGGTGTATGTATAGATGTGAACAATTAATAAAATAAAATAACATTTAAGAAAAAGATAAGGCCATGACAATGGCTCATGTTTTTAATTAAGTGTGCTGGCTGTTAACATGTGCTGGGGAGAGAGAGGCAGGGAACAGCTTATGCATACAGCATCTACCTGTACACTGGCATCATCTGCTCGCCTGCTATGAATAATGTAGCAAAATAACTTACGTATAAACTGTAAAAGAAAATAAAGTCTGCAAAAACAAATGACAGCTACAATTTACTCATTTTTTAGAATAAAATAAATAAAAATAAATTATCAATTACCTGGGGGGCATTGATTTCATGTTGCTTTCTGGTTCCTCAAACACATTGGGGCAGGCGTCAGGTGTGACTGAAATATAGGGCGCAGGCACAGATGTTGAGCGCAGATACCTCATCTCATCTTGGAAGAGGTTATCATCTTGGTAGGCCCCAAAGTTCTCAGTGTGTTGTCTAAGGGATGAGAGCGAGAGACTCAAATCTTTATGAAGAAACATTACTGTCAGGATTTCTTATCTGTAACTGACGCTTGCAATTACCTAGCTAGTGTCTGTAGGTATAGGCAGCCCATTTTATTGGGGAGTTCTTCTGATACACCCTCCTTCAGGCTGGGGAGCAGCTGAGAATGAAGGGGCCGAGGAGGGTGGTGGCACAGCATGCTGGGCTCAGCTGCACTGCTGAGGGACAGCAGGAACAATGCATTTGCCCGAATCACCTGGTGGGCCTCCATAGTAGGCAGTGCCCTTGGGGTCTTCACCTGCAGAGGTTTCTTCCTTGACTGCTTCACCTGGAAAAGAACATGCTGATGGAGTTGGTTTCATGGAAGTCTATGAGGTCGGTATGATATCAGAAGCTGACAAAGGGATGAAGATTTAAACGCTACCTTTTCCCGGGCGGCGGTCTGCTTCTCTCTGAGGTATTTCTCCCGACAGCGATCACACACCAGGTACCAGGTGCTGCCTCCTATGCCTCCGTCTCCACAGTTTCCAGCCCAACCACCACAAAAGTGCCCAATACTGTTGTAGCCCTGACCCCCTGCATAGCGGCCACACCCTGCCATGATAATACAAAGGGGGGACATTAAGAAACAGAACAGATTTTAGCAGATTTTTTTTTAAAGTGTGTTACAAGATACCTATGACTGTACCTGGATGAGCCTGTCTCATATGGTAGGTGACGGGGTACGGGTGAGATTCTCCGCACAGCTCACAGATCGTGTCCTTCTCCGGTCCACCCATGGCAAGTTGTGCCATCTCTCCAAACAGATTCCCTCTTGGACGCACCTCTGCCTTTTCCCTTTTCTTTTTCTCCTTCTTTGCCTTTTTACTGTCTTTCTCATGCTCCTTCTTTTTTAAGATGGCACTGGATCCCGGACTGGGGAAGATCATGTTCTGAGTTGCTGCCTTGATGGTGGCCATTGAAATGTCCTCCCAGAACGCTACCAAATGCTGGAGTGTTAATGGCAAAATCGACTTTGCCCTCATAGACTGATGAGATGTCATTTCATAGGAAACAGTCTCTCCTTTTCCATCCTCACACTTCTCTGGCAGCGGAGGTTCCTTCAACATAGACAATACCTTGTTTTTGTTGATGCTGCCCATTTTGGAGATATCTGGGCCATGTGGGGCAATATTAAACATGTTAAGTGCAGAGGCAAGCTCCAAAGAGTGGCGATTCTTTAACTTGCTCTCTCTCTCCTCGGCGCCCTGTCCTCCCAGGGAGCTGCGAATGGGGGCGTGCTCTTTGGTTAAGTCTGGGTTGAACTTGAGGAAGGAGGAGCAGGCCATGGCATCATGGACAATGCCTTCATGCCACAGGAAAGCTGCAAAGACTGCTCGTGCACATTCAGCCACAGAGGGAGACATGGCCTGTTTGGCAGGTTCTGTGACTCTTGCGGCACTCTCTCCTTTAAACAAAGGCCCAGATTTGTCCTTTTTTGAACGTGTGTGTCGACTGGAGGTTTTGCGGCTGACTTTGGGTGATGAGCGGCTCTCTAGTTCCTCTTTGACTGGGGCTTTACCAATGCTGAAGTGCACCTTACATGAGCCTTCTTCAGCATTACGGACCTCCACATTTTCATCATTGATGTCCTCATTGGCGAGAAGAACACTAGAGGTGCAGACCTCCACAACTTCACTATGTAAGCTCTCTTGGATCCTATGTGCTGAATAAATATGTCTGTCTACATTACTGACCATTGCTTTATTTGGCTCTTTAGGTGACAGTTTAGGTTTGGGTGAGGTGGATCTGCCCCTAAGTGGCTCTGTAAGGGGAAGCTTCTTCTTTCTGAGTGTATCTGGGTCCAGAGTATAAGAGTCTGATTTGGATCTCTCTCTGGGAGGATCGAGCTGGGCTTTGGCTGAAGGGCTAACTTTAGGCGGGACGTTCTTATCGTGGTGGGTTGAAGTAGAGTGCTGGGAAGAGTTGCTGGAGGGACTAGACCTGCCTGATGAGGTTATACTTTTTTGTTTGGGGGAGGAAGAGCGCGAGCCAGGATTCGGAGACTCAGACCGAATTCCAGAGGTTCTACCATCTCCCTTTAGAGCCTGCAGTGTGTTGTGATTGGGTGAGTGGGAGCGGCTGTGCGAGTCAGACCTCAGTTTGGCTGTGTCTGATCGCAGTATGAGGGCCTCGCTGGCTGACAGTCCACCCTCGCTCGTCTTGGCCCTGCTCTGTTCAGAGGAGCGGCTTCCGCGGCTCTCCTGTTTGGCTGGGCGATTCTCCTGACGGTGTTTGGAGGCTGGAGACATGGGCCGTGCACCAGACATGAGGTTCCCTCGCTCACCTAAACATTAATAATTGAAACATAGTTACACCATAAAACAAACCATCATAAGGGGTATGAGAGGAAAAAAAACAAAACAAAAACAAACAAACAGATGTTATAGAAAAATAAATTTACAGTAAAAACAAAAACGAAATGAAGAGCAGAAAGACAGCTAATGTCAGAAAAGTGAAAGATGTTAATGCCTTATAATGCCAATGACAGGAGTATGATATAATTTCCCAGAACAAACAATTGATTTTTATGTTCTCTACATGTTTTCTAACTAACTCCAATACTGATGAAGATAGCTACTAGACTATGGAAGCACTGATGAAAGATGGATTTCAGCCCAGTTCAGGGACCACTCCTGATAATACTGAATAGAGCCATGGCACTGACCAGAAACCAAGCAATTATATAACTAAGTATTTATTAAAAAAAAAAAAAAGTCTCATACTCAATAGCTTTTAAATTCTGCTTATTTTAAACTGATGTATAACAATGAAGTCCTAAATGCAGTTTTTCCTCTCTTTTCTTCCTGTTGGACTTTACATATTATTTTACTCTAGGGCCACAGTTTTGAAGCTCTACACTAACACAAAATGCCTAAACCTGAGTACAAAGCCCTTTTATTCACCACAGAGAAGACTTGAGTTCCTACCCACCCTCTGTTCAGTCTGAGGGAGGCATGATGCATGATGTGATTACCCACCCTTTTGCCTCAGAGCGAGAGATGAGAGAGCAGTACCATGCCCAGCCACGGACACATTGCTTTTGTGCACACGCTCGCGAGAAGCAAGGCTGCATGTTGAACCATCTACAGCGGAAAACAGTGGAGTAGGTAAACAAACAAGACATGGAATGCAAAGAGCCCACCGCAGAGAAAACGAAAGGTGGCACAGAGGCAATGGGGTCAAGAAGGTGAACTAGAAAGAGGAAAAAAAGGACAGCATGTACCACTGATGAGAAGATCAGACAGGGACAAACTGACAAGCATGTAGAAATGCACACTTAGCAAAGAATAAGAGGAAAGAGAAAGGGGAACAAAACAAAAAAAACAAAACAAAAAAAACAAAAAACAAAAAGGCCCGTGTAAGTGCCATGGAGAAAGTTGGGCACACTTTAGTAATTTGTGCCTCCTCCCCCTCTTTGTAGAGAGTAACACACTCAAAACAGTTTGTCTTAAATAGACCACAAAGGAAACATGAAGTGCTGCAGAACTCTCAGAGTTTAATATGTAAACACTTAAATACTTGCTCATAAGGTAGATATTAAGGTTTTCTGATTTGGGTATTTTTTTTTTTTTAAATGAGGAACTATATCTTCCGGGAAGGCACCAATCATGGAGATCGAAGAGGTTTACAACAATGCAAGATTAATAAGGTTAATTAATAGCAAGCCATGTCGAGCTTAAACTTTAAGGGTCACGAAAGCAGCCCTCTTTTTACCTGAGTAAATCACAATGGTGGCTTATGCTGACCATGACCTCATCCAGACCAGGTTATGTTCAGAATTCCAGTTTCAAATCAACTGGGAGCACCACATTCCCAACTCTTATTTACAGCATGCTTCAAGTGCAGGATTCTCTACAAATAGTTAAACCAAACCTTACTAACATCACAAATGAAGCCCAGCTGTAAAGTTACATCAGAGCAAACCGTACATTGCGTTGTCATTTGGATGTGCATGTATTCTGTTGGTGATGCAGAAAGTATTTTACACTTGATTCTAATCTGCAGCCAAGTCTCTCTCACACTGCTGGAACTGCAGCTACTACAACACACATCGAGAACACCTACTGAATCAGTGAAGTTAATGTTACCTTGAGCTGGCAAAGTAAAGCGATTTCCACGTCTCCTTGATTAGGCAAAGGGACAGCAACTTTTAATGTTTAAATGTATCCACTTTAAAGTCTCACAGTTCTAATGTACAGCCGTCACATTAGAAATAAACGGCAGCACCCCTTTTTGTGTGAATACACAAGAGCCTGAAGCAGAAAGCCCGGCTTAACAGACAAAGTTGAGAGCCACCGCTGTGATACCCCTTATCTCAGTTTTAGGTTTTGTCAAACCAGCTAACGCAAAGAAAGCCTGACTTTTTTTGAATGTTCCCTCTGGGCTGATAGTGTTTTCAATAATGTTTTTTTTTGTTGTTGTTGTTTGTTTTGGGGGGGGGGGGGGGGGGGGGGGGGGGGTTGTGATCTAATCCCCCCTTTGTGCCAAGGGGGGGGGGAGAAAAAAAAATCTTTATTTTGCAGTTATCCAAGAACTGCCACGTTACCACAGTGAAGGGGTTTATGTGCCCTAGTGATCCTTTGAGCTATGTTGTTGGGGGGAATCTGCCCCTGGTAGGGTCTTCTGAGGCAGACTGATCTTACAGTGTGTTGGTTTTATTCAGATAATGTGTCACTTATTTGAGGTTGGAAGATTGCCAGTATACTAAAACAAGAGCATAAATTGTGAATTTGCATATTTAAAAAAAACAAACAAACACTTTTTCCCCTCTCTCCATGACATCTTCAGGGCTCCAGAGCAAAGAGGTAACATATAAAGTAGACAGGAAGTAGCAGAAAAGACCAACAGGGAGAAAGGGTGCAACACAGGCAGAAATTATTACAGACAGATGAGCAGGTTTGGGATGGTGGTAGAAGACAGTGTCTCTTGAATTGCAGGGCTTTTTTATTTGAATGATCCAGTTAAAGTGCAAACTGGGCATATGTAAGATGTCATATTATTAGTTAATGGCTGATTTTTTTAAGCAGGTTATTGTATTAAAAATAAACAAAACTAATAACTACTATAAACAAACAGCTATTCAGACTACTGTTTATATTTTTAGTCAGCGCCTGGGCTTGTTGAGGTGAGAGTGAAATAAGCTGTTACTAAAAGGATGGAAGATGCAGATTTAAATTCAAAGCAGCAATGAAGACGAAGAACAAGGTAAAAGGCACACTAAACAAGAGAGCAAGCACAGCGAGCAGTAAATTAAGCAAATTGGCCAATTAAGCGCATGGCAAAAATATCCCTTTGACTATATGTAGTCTATTAGTGTTTGAAATCTTGCTTAGAAAACAAGTGACAGTACCAGCTAATGGACACTTTAAAAAGGTAATGCCACCTGTTTTTTTTCCCCCCAAACAAGATTTAAACACAGAATAATAGACTTGACGACTTGTTAAGGATATTTCTGCACTGTTGAACATAACTGAGCTGATATGTTTCACATATCGGCATATCATTCCTGTTCTCCCCCAAAGTACAGAAAAATAAAAACAATTCCATAAAACAAGAAGTTGGGAGGAAAAGGATCAAAATCTGTGCTAGCAAGCGCTGTCAGAAAGCTGGACAGACTTACTCAGAAGCTGTGGTTGTGGCTGAGACAGTTGGGAGGGGGATTGTCCAAACACAAATGGGCTGTGGACAAGGGAGGAAGAGGAGGGAGGTTGGGCAGCTTGCTCAAATATGGAGGAAGAGGGAGCTGCTGAGAGGAAGGGCCCAGACTGAATGGAATTCAGTATGGCACTCAACCGGTCACCTGCAAACATGGAGACAGAGGAAGGGGACAAACTAAAGCTTTTACTATGGTTTGAGGATTCCAAACGGGGGATGTAGGTCATTCAGTTAATTTGTTTATCAATCATTCAATCATCGGCCAGGAGGAGGAGGAGTTATGGGCAGTCCCAGAAGTCCTGTTCATAGATGGCATTAGGAAACTGGTATGAAGCTTTGGTGGGCTTAAAACTATCCTGGATGAATTGAGCAGAAAAGGTTCTGATCTGGTTCTACACTTAAAAATATATATATATGAATCAAAAGATACAAGTCAAGAAGTATATATAAATAAAAACTATAATTCCCCACAAAAAAAAAAAAAAAAAAATCAAGCTGGCAACTTTAAAAATTTAGCTCAGCGCATGGCACCTTCTACCATAGTACTACCACATGACCCCAACTACAGATTGGTGGTTTATTCCCATTACTAAGAACAAACTGTACTGCGTTTGCTACAGCTCTGGATTGCACCACAACACACCAATATTGCCTCCCTTTTCCTAACCATTTGCGGAAGAAACATTGGTCTTTATACAATTTTATTTTAAGGATCACTAATAAAAACCCTGCATGTCCTCACAAGAAGTTCCAAATCTCATTTTATTCTCTGTGATGAGTCAATTACAGACATCTCAGAGCATAACTTGTCCTTAGCTGCCCACCAAGCATACACATTTGTAGATGGTTCTCACAGTCTAGAAAATACTGAGTCTGGTCCCTCATAACAATGCTATGAAGTGTGGACATTTCAGTTGCGAGAGCAGAAATCCAAATTTGGGCAATAAAGGGAGGCTTGGGTGAGGCAGAGCAGATAACCCTCAGCAGACCCATATGATCCATCAGTGAGGTTTCTCTTTCCTGTGTACTCAGAGATCTCTGCTACAAGCCCACTAATAATGCTGCCTCACAGCATGAAAGCTCAAACCCCAAAGGTGGCTAGTGATTCAGACTTTCCATTAGATGGTTCAGCGAGGGCTTTCACCATAGGCAAGAGTTGTAAAATCTTATTCCACTTAACACGATTGTCTTAGCCGAGCATTTATTCTACAAATGCTGTTCCATGCACATTTCTTACGATTAAGTAAATATTTTAGCACAACTATGTTATTTGTATTGTCTGCATTGAATACTTCTACACTGCAATCCATAAGCACTACGCCAGACATTCAGAGACGGCAGCTTGACAGCGTGTTTGCAATCTGCAGAGCAGTATTGCCATTACAAATGAACTACAGTTAGGCTCACAGATTTACTGCATCCGACATCCAGACAAGTAAAACCTCCTTTAGCCTCATTGTGCATAACATAACCACAGTTCTCCGATTAGCATGACTAAGTCCAAACACAGCAACCTCCTCTTTTGAGAAAGAGCAAAGCCATTTGCAAGAAAATTGCTACTTTTGGAAACCATTTATTGATGGTACGACAACACTGGCTTTAATCAGGTGATGTTTGCAGTACTTGGCAATATATTATTAAAAAAAAAACAAACAAAAAAAAAAACAATGCAAACAAACATTGAAAACAAAGCCCATAATAGACCAAATGACCAGGGGCGCACTGACTGGCCCATGCAAGCAAATATATGCCTGACAATGCAGAAATATCAGGCATGAAATAACAAAGGTAGACAATAAAAAGCATGCATAACAAAAAGAGATGAAAGATGGCACCTGTGATTTTATAGACCAACTGACTCCTAATGCCTCAGTTATACTAAGGTATGATACGACTACACACTGAAGGTAAATTTCCTTTTTGAATTTAAATTAGTGAACAAATTATATCTGCTAGAGCAACATATGTGCATAGCAAGTTAAATCATTTAATATTTTTACACAAAAAGTGGCCTTCAAAATTAATCAGTTAATTTTGGGTAATGGCTTATTTGAAAAAGTTTTAGTCAAGAGGATGGGGAGAAGTCCTGCAGTCTTTGTTAAAATAAAGCACAGAAAAGGAAGCAAAGTGAATTTATATCAAGGAAAAGTGATCTGCACATGATGCATGTTTATAGACATGTCTACTCCAAGCTGGCCTCACCTTTGTTGTTGGAGATGCCGTAGTCAAAGCCCTGTGCTCCATTTGAAGTTGAAGCTCTGTTGAAGGCCTGCACAGAGAAAGGGCTCGGTGGTGGGGTCTGGTTCCCATGCTCAAGCAATGCTTGCTCTGAAAAAGTCAATTTAATAAACACTTTTATCTTAATCTGAGGTTAAGAGGTCTTAAATCTGGATTCAGGAGCTCTTAATCGCTCAAGCTGTGACCTACCATCATCATGGCGAAGGTACTGGTTTCCACCACGGTCTCTGGCCAATGACCAGGCCTCTCCTTCATCACTCTCACAGAACTCCACTACACTGTTCTTATCCAGCTGTACCCAGGTTCCCTCTGAGTTGACCACCTAATACATAAACAACACTATTTATCCACGCTCACACATACACACACACACACGCAGCACATTTGAATCCACTTTCAAAACCAGCTACAGTCAATTTCCTTATTCACCCACCCTACATCCACTCTATTACTGCACACACAAAATCATGACAAACTGTTCTACACAAGATCACCGACATGCAAATACACATCCCATCTGATTGACACAATATATAGAGCAGCAGATGATAAGAAATTCATTTTAATCAGCAGACAGCTGGACAAAATTGATGTAAGCTGAGAGGAGAGGAAAAAAAAAGAAAGAAGAAAACTTACTAAGAAAGGAGCAGTTTATCAAAAAGTAAATGCATGAAGCTGTGTTTTCCCAACTCCCTGGATTATCATTATTTTGGGGAAAAAAACAGAAAAAACAAAACAAAAATAAACAAAACACACACACACAGATGGAAGTATTAGTATGTGCAGGCAGCATCTCCCAGATCCACACACACACACACTAGTAGAGACTCAGGAAACTACTGAACAGCATGACACACCACCGCAGCCACTGACGGGTCGCAACCAAAAGAGGAGAGGCTCCATGTCACCAGGCAAAAGATAACTTAGATGTTTAAAGTATATTGACAAAATCATTACAAGAGCAGGAAAAGTACAGTCAAGGCACAGATAGGCTCCAGCATTCTGTGATTAGGCTTCCACCGAGACACCTCAAGGCAGCTGAATGCGACACCCTGAAACTGCAGTGGATTCATAGACAATCTGGAATTAGTAAGTCAAGCAAAAAGTATTCCTGCCACAGGAGTGGCTAAGTCCTCAGCAAGTAGAAAGATAGAGAACACACACCCACACCCAGAAGCAGCTCATGTATTCCCCTTTGAAAGAGAGATTACATTTGAAGGCCAAAATCTACTAAAAGTATTTAGCTTGATCCAAGCAGCCTGAATTATTCAGCTCCAGCCACAGAAAACACATTTGATTATTTGGGGTGAGTGCGTACCTCGCCTATGGCCTTGACCTTGTTGCCAAGTACTAACATTCCAATGGGGATACCCCTAAGGTTTGGGCAGCTTCTGATGTTGTGACCAGAGGGGCCGGTCTTCACTACCTTATAAAGCCCCGGGCCGCCGCCCTGCCCTGCTCTGTTCTGCACCCGAATGGGGGCCTCGTGGGAAGGGCAGCTGCTCACCTCCTTTATGCTCTCCTCCGACTGGCCCCTGACCTCCTGCAAGAGTTAAGAGCATGGATTAGAGTCAGAGTACAGCAATAAAATAGGCTGCAAAAATGTTTAAGACCAGCACGAGGCTGAGACTACTAAGCCCACAAATATGAAGGTGAAAAGCTTTACAGGGAAATGCTGCAAAGAGCATGCAGTTCAGCCCTCTTTCCTTGCATTAAGTGCCATCTTTAAGGTCTCAAATGGTTCCCTATTTTGGGGAATTAAGTATATTCACTTTTTTTTTTTATAAAAATCAACAGTTTGGTGACCAGACTGATGCCACTAACTAAAAAGCTGCACACAGCAGCCAGACAGCTAAGCATGGCACAAAACTGGAAAGGATGTAAGTGTATCCATCCTCAACACAGTAAGTCATACAACAATTTGTCTCTTGATATTAAAAATAAATATACGGCTCACCCACAAAGTACCCTTAATAGACAAACACTCAATTTAACATTGTAGTAATGCAGTTAAAACAACCAACAGAATGGACCTACTCAACTTAACAAAAATGCTCTTATTATTTGGTCTAAAGGGGGGCATGCTATGACACACACACACACACACACACACACACACACACAGATACAGGACTAGATATGGCAAGCCTTCCAAACAAGACCTCATGCAACAGACTGAACATGATCATCTTCATCCCCATGCAACACACAAGCTTGAATACACGCACGTACTACAAAATCCCAAATGTGATCACTGCTGCTGAGTCTACAGCAGCCGCCGATATGCTTTATCATCACTGTACGTACAACCATGCAAATACAGTTTGACCTCTTACGCCTCAAATTAACACCGTGGGAAGACTACAAAGTCACAAGGGGTTCAAGGAAACGAGTAAAGAAACAGGCGATCGGCTATGGGGCAGTCAAACTATTTTCCCTCCTTCATACAACTCACCTGTGGTGGGAATATAGTTAAGGGGGTCCATGACAAAAAGCCGATATCCCTGACTCCTTGGCTAGCATTAAAGACATTCTGAGCAACAAATCGTGAAACAGTCAAGAAACAGTAGACGACTCAAGAAAGGAGAGAAAACGGGAAAAGGGGGAGGTGCTCATGTATTTTTTTGGAAGAAAAAAAAAAAAATTGTCTTGCTCCTGTGGATTTCCCAGGATAAGTGAAGGAAAGAAAACAGATTCTGACTATTGTCAGACAGGCCAGTTAAGTTGTGCAGCACTGATAAATAGGCCAATGAGTGCACAATTAGATGCATTAAGAAAATATATTAAAAATAAAAAAAAATAATATTAAAAAAAAGTTGCAGGGGGCACTGAAAATTCACTCCCAACACCTCAGTGTAATCATTTCCAAATCCATGACCAAATAACTTAAAAATAAATAAATAAAAGACACAGAAGAAACTTCCAAAAAAATTCCCCATTTGGATGATGTAGTGTGTCATGCTGTTCAGACAGAGACCAGACATGGAAGCCTCCTAGCACCTAAAACATCCCAATGCAGAGGTGGAGTTACAGAGAAGTAGAGGTACAATTTTCCACTGAAACTTTTCACGGGCCAGTGACTGCTTCATGACAGAAAACCACCATCTTTGGATAAGTTCCCATTTAACACAACATTAATTTCTTGAATTATACCCGGTCGAATTATCCATGTGATTCAGTTGCATTTTTTTTTTTGGTGGTTTTTGCGGCATGGAGCAAAATGTGAGGGGGGGGGAGGAGACTCCTTGTCATCACATGCTGCAGTGAGCAATTCTTTATGAACTGTGAGTGAGAAGCGATGAGGAAATGAAGACTCAACAATGCAGACCAAGAAAAGTCAAACAGCACATAAGTGCTCTTCTACTACATTTTCCTCATCTGACAGGCCCTGCATTGGGGTTTACTTTAATGCACTAAACATTTACTACCTCGCCATGTGAGCTACTTAAGTGTCCACAGCTAAACACATGATGGTCATGTAACGGTAAACCTTTTGCCTTCAAACGTGAGTTAATGCATGCACACTCCCAGCTGCTGTTCCTTTGCACAGTGTGTTAGTTAAAGTTTCATACCGAGATATTCCATGCACAAGAAACACCCCAACAGGTACACTCTTATAAGATACTCTGATGATTTACCATGCTTCAAGGACAAACCCAGGTAAGTCCTTGAAAAGCCATTATCATTAAACACAGATGAGCTCTTCCCCAAAATGAACAGTGCAGGAGCCTCTAAATCGTAAATGGAGACAGGCTACTCAGCAGGCCGCCTTCTACTTACGTCGGCTGGGACCAGTAGGCTCCTGCCCAGGTGCTGGTTAAAAGAGAGGCACCAGGCTTCAGTGTACCCATTCATGTTGGGAACATACTTCTTTACTGTTTCATCATTGAGCCTGAGCCACACACCATCATCATTGTGGATCTAAGGGAAAACAAGCAACAGAGCAGAGCAAAGGCATGCCATCCTGTTACTAGGGAAGTAGGAGGGGAGTACCCTCACACACGGCATCTCTGAGGCTGCCTAAAGTTATTAGATAATACGCTCACTTTAAAGCAGGATGAAGGTGAAACTACAGGAGCAGATATTGTGCAAGACTGACAAAGTCAGTCAAAAAGTGCTGCATTACATTGCAGTTATACAGTATGCTTTAAGAATGGATCACATCCTTTGGATTTATGAGGAAGGTGTTGAAGCCTTTTATGGAGCCTCAGAGTGCCTTGCAAGAGCATCAAGCAACATAAAGTAAGAGCAAAAATTTATGAGGTAGTAATCATTATTGAGAGAGGTAATTACAAGGAATACATCAAAATCATGTAACAAGGACTCAAAATTACTTTAATCAAGAAAAAAAACTCAAGATTATAATAATCATGAGTCCGCTCTTATTGATCCAAACAAGGAGAAACACAGAAACAGAAGAAAAGTGGACACTGGTGTTCCATGTAGAATACTCTATATATTATAACTTGGTCTGCCTGGTCTAAAGTCAATTACCTCGTCAATGAAAGTGATGGTGCCATTGACATGCACTATGCCTATCTGTTCACTCTGCAGGGAGGGGTGACTACGCACACGCAGGCCTGCGCTGTCCTTGGATACAAATTTGCGGACCTGAGAGAAGCAGAGGGGAGATGGAGACCGTGAGCGGCAAGGGTAAAGAACAGAAAAGGGGGGAAAAAAAGTCAATAAGGGCAGTAGGAAAAGAAAAAAAAAAAAAAGAAAGAAAGAAAAAAGCAGTTGACAGTGATAGATTGCATGCTTTAACCCACACAAAGCCTCCTTCCAAGTACAAGCATAGACAGAACAAAAAGATGAGGAATCCTAAGGAGCTTCATTTCAGAAGCAACAGTTGTGAAGTTTGTTGTAATCCTGCTTCATCTATTTCTACGCTGATGCAAGAGGGGGAAAAAAAAAATAAAAATGCCCCAAAGCAGTATACACAAAAGTGATTAAAAGGCACACATTGTTGCTTGTTTCCCCATTATGGATTCCAAAAATCAAAAGGCCACAAAATGATGATGACTCCAACATGCATAACATCAATTAGATGCGATTTCCGCATCCGAAGCAATTTCCAATTACTATTCCACATAAAGTACTCATCAACGGACGCGGTCTGTATACATGTACAATATAACCTAAGCACAGTGAACAACCAGACTCTCAGTGCTCAGCCTTAATATGTGTCTTCATCTAGTTAGAAGCATCACAAAAGAAAGGACTGGAATCTATCTCACAGTGAAAGAGCTGGATTTATTCACTTGTTAACTTTTTATCCCAAATAAGTTACACTGAACAGATTAGCATTGATGTCCATTGCTTCCTGTGGATCAGCAATGGTTTTGTTAATCAGCAGAGCGAACCAAACCAAACCAGGGAGGTGCAAACAGCCAAAAGCTACACAGAGGTGATAAATACAATTTTATTTCTCAGAATGAACTGAAATAATAAAACCAAAAAACAAACAAACAAAACTTAACACAACTGGTTTAATAAGTTACAATTTGGTGTTGCCAGGAAAAATTGTCATCATCTCTGTTGAGTTAAATAACATTTGTTGGATGACTGCGCGCGCGTGTGTATTCATGTTCATGCCCTGGTTAGTCAACTGAAAGAAAAACTCACCTTGCTAGGCTGAGGTTCAGCTTTTGGCTTGACCATCTGAGTTCCAGGTGGTATCATGCCTTTGGGAGGGTCTTTGACTTCTACCTCCAAACCAGCATCTAAGAGTTAAAAAACATAACTCAACTTTTTAAATTCAGACAACACTCAAGCTTTTTGAAATGCTGATGCATGTTTAGTGAGGCATTGCCTCCACATACATTTCTTCTATGGGAAAGACTTAAGAGAACACACCAGCTTTCTGAATGTGCGTTAGGACTAAATTACCTATTTCAATGCCATCGATGGTGACGTGGATCGTATAGAGGCCGACTGCTCCTGGAGTCCAATTGGCACTGTAGGTTCCATCAGTGTTGGCACGGATGAGCATATTCTCACTGGGTCTGTGTGGGCAATTAAGAATAAGTGGACTGTACCTCAATGGAAAGTCTGTTCTTTTCCTGCATCATCTTACTTACCTCTTTGGGGTGGGTGAAGCAAAACGCAGCTCTTCAAAGGAGTAGTTTTCATACGCCTAAAACAGACATTAAATATAAGTAACACCAACATTTACTTTTCCTTTTTTTTTTTTTTCATGGGTGAAACGGTGGACAGCAAACTGTGTTTTTTGGTCTATACATGTAGTGTGCCTGCTGTTTGTCAATTAAAAGACAGGGCACCGATAAGATACTTAATAGATTACACAACGGCAACTGAAAGAAAAAAGAAAAAAAAAAAAAAAGTAGCACACAGTAATTTCTATTCAGCTTCTGTAGTTCTCAGTGAGCCTGGCTTTTTCCTCCTTTAAAGTGACATAATTGGGCTACTGAAACAGGCTTTCCATTTAAGTACATCATAAGCTGGAGAGCACGAACACCAGCCTTGTGACTAGCTTCTGATTGATAGCAAGGGAGCATTTTTCCCATTACTACCTCTTGTGGCAAACTGTGCAACAAAACACACACACACAACTGGCTGTTTGAATATTTTAAACAAGCTAAAACGCTTTTCCCGAGGCAAGCCAATCACCACTCATTTTTGACAGTTATCCTCCTCAGATACAGAGAAGCCTTACTTCAGTAAAAGTCTGTCAATGCTACACTAATCTGAACACCCTTCTCTCCTTCCTCCATATTCAGATATATTAGACTCAGCATTTTTATAGGCTTATTGACCACTCCAGGTCCTTCAAGCTACAGGCCACAGTCACCCATTTACACAATTTTATGCAGGATTTTTAAAAATTTCTATACATTGCCTCTCACATTCTTATCCCTGAAATCATTTTACACAACTATACACAAAATCTTCAGCCATTTCCATTTTGTCTTTTCTAATGAAGTTCTTTTTTAACTATTCATTATTCTATGCTACCAAATGAGAAATGTTGAACAGCAAACAAACAGCAGCCTTTCAGAATAAAACCAATTAGCCTCCACTTGTGCAGAATCTGCAACCAGCTAAATATAAAGAGGTGAGTTAGCAAGTGATAAACCAGTTACACAATGCTGACCTTCATCATGGTAATAGCAATGTATCGAGCCTCTTTCACAATCATGGGCTCATACGTAGCTTCCAACTTGGGCACAGGCAAACCTCCGAAGGTTAGGTCGGGGCCAGAGGAAGAAGGGGAGCAGCTTCCAGGTAGTCGCTGCAGCTTTTTCACATTTTCTGGTTGAACCGACTTCTTCTGTGAAACAGGGACAGCCTTCACCTCCACCTACACAAAACGTATGAAAACAGTGACTGACAAATTCAGTAAAAGTGTTTTTTGTAGGCACTTCAGACACGATTCCTTAAAATTTTGTCGGAAGGCGGTTATCCTGACCTTCATGTTAGGAACATGCACCACATCTCCATACTGGTCTTTGGTCTGAACCACCACAGTAGTCGGCCACCCACAGCGTATATCGTCTTTGTTGAGAATCAGGGATGTCTTCTGAGGATCTGCGTAAGAGTCTGGCTGCAGCCATCTGCATGAAACAAAGAGGGAAAGAATATGTAGCAAATTCCCGACTTGTACTGATTCCAAGAAATTAACAGCTATAATCCAAGATTGCAATGGATAATATTCAATATTAACATTATCGTTTTGCTCATGAGGTAGTTTTCATTGAGGCAGAATTGTGCCGTTTGCATCCAAGCATGGAAGCATACCTCGCCAGACGTCCTCCACTTGAATTCTGCACACAGGTGATGAAATCCTCAAGAAAAGAGTGCTCATTGGTTTGGATGTGCAAAGGTAGATTCCCTTCCAGGGCTTCCAAGATGGTGGGAGAGTGAGACAAAGCCAGACCCTTCCCAAGGATCCCTGAATGGGCCTTACACACCTGAGTGGGAGTACAGGAAGTTTGGAAGGTTAAGGTTAGAAAGTTAAGTGCTGAGAAGAGAGTATATTTACTTAACTAGTAAAATTTAACTGAACATATGACATACTTGAAGAGAAGCTTCCTCAAGAATCTCAAGATCTTCCTCCAACTCATTGCCTTAAATAAAAAAAAAATAAATATGATGAATGACATTCACAAAACATATCCTGATTATACAAGTTATGCAAAAAAGCTGCCTCAAATTCCCTTCTTTCACTGTTTTCTGTACCTATAGGGAGGGCCAGGTCTTTCTTCATAAGAGCTGCTGCACACACACTGCCCAAGTAGGCCAACTCTTTCTCCAACTGGATAATACCCTGAAATGTACCAAACATCTATCAGAAAGGTACTTTTTAAATAGATGACATACAAAGTGCTGTAAAGCTGCAGGCTCACGACACAGAAAGCCAGTCTTTGACACAATTCACAGAAGAGGCTCTGTACCTCATCAGCACCAGGGTTGAATTCATATCCCACAGCCACACACTTGAAGCCATAGAAGCAGGCTTTCTCATCTTTCACATAATCCGAGGCCGTTTCCAGTGAAAACAGAACTTCATTTCCTGGAAGCAGAAAAAAAAGAAAAAAAGAAAACCGCATAAAGCATCTAACCCGAAACAGTTAGGCAGAGCTCTGTAAAAACAATAATTGGTAAACTAATGGCTGCCTGCTGTGGCAGGTGGCTGAGTGAAGCATCATTAAGTAGAATAGAGTATGCAAAGGATGCTAACCATTATCATCAATGAGCTACAGCTGGGTTGCATGAACATATGTTGGATTTAGAATGGTGTCACTGCTCAGTCACAGCTTTTACTTGATTATAAAACACATATCAAATATGCCACTAGAGCACTCAAAATAAACAAAGAACACTTCCTTTTACAGAATATGTGCTGCCCTGCCTCTGTGGTCATAGTATACACACACACACACACACACACACACACACACACACACACACACACACACGTTGGGTAATAAAGACCACTGCAGCACAGAAGCTGACGCCTCGCACAAATTTTGAACCAAAGTCACTGGTAATGAAATAATGTGTCAGTCATAAAGGATAAATGCATACTTTTGCCACTTATTCAATTAAAGTTCACCACTGCCTACTTTAGTTTTGTCAACTACAAAAAAATTGGTCATATGCAATCTGATTTATTTAAATCTTAAAATTAAAAATCACTCAACAGCCAAGCTTGCTTTAAATATGTTAAAATGAAATAAGATTAGAAAACAAAAAGTGGCAAAGACTGTGTCTAGCAAAAGGTTAACACTGATTTATAAATTATACTTGTACTAATAGTATGCACTATTTCTGTTATATAAACATCTGTGTTTATTCTAAATTTTTCTATTAAGCCATAAAGATCAGTAAAATGTGGTGGAATTGTGATTTTCCCCGACTCCGCTAGTGCATACCAGCTCTAAGTCTCTTGGTTTAGAAACACTGGGGTTTATTGTGATTCTGCTATTGTCAGAGCAAAAACACTGTTGTAAAATGGGAATCTTGTTGTCCAATAAATGTCAACTTGCTGTTTTTTGTTTTTTTTTTTTTTTAACCTGGCAGCACAAGGACAGTGGTCGGCCAGCCTGTCGAGCCTGCGAACTTTTTGAGCTCAGTCCAGGTGTTGATAGTGTCGTGGATCAAAGGTTTGGCTCCCAGGTTAGACAAGTGGAGTGTTCGGCTTGGGATGAGCAGACGCAGGACATCCTCTGGTTGTGCAGTACCACACTGTGGATCAAACTCAATGGTTGTCCAGCGGACGCAGTCTGGAAACGAAACCTGGAGCATGGCGAAGCAGAATGCTATTAGTTACAACTTAAAATGCATACTTTTCTCTGAAGATATTTTAAAACCAAAAAGATGCCTTACCTTGTATTGAGTGACCCCAGCTTGTTTGTAAGGGTGGTCACTCTCAATCACTGCATAGTGGTTAGAGGTGGTACAAGCAGAGAGGCCCTGTTCAGGCTGGTTCCCAGTGGTGCTGTCTGTTGATTGGTTTGGGTTAAAGGTGGGTGGGGCATATTTTTGGTTGAGGGCAGAGACAGCGGGCAACAGCTCTTGGACCAGTCCAAAGACCTCAACAGCAGCCTGGATATGAAGGAACAGGCAGTTAACCGCAGTGCCACATCAACGAGAAACATGGTGGTGAAAGAAGGCGGGTATACCACCTGGATGTGAACTCATACCTTTGGTACAGATGCAGCCACGGGGCCTATGTAGGCCAGGATAAGGGGCAGGAGCATTGAGAACAGACTAGAAGAGCTTAAAAGCTCAGGAATATCATCCACTAGACACAAGAAAGGACAATATGAAGAAAGACTGACAGATCCAAGCAACCAATGCTTTTGTAATAGCTGCTTAAAGTTGACTGGGCTTACCATCAACAGCAAACGCCCTGTGAAGGAGATCCTTTGCAGCTCTAACCACAGCACTAACCACAGACAGAGCTCTGCTACAGTTTTTGTCTTCCTCATTGGCTTTGCTCAGCAGCTGAGACTGGAGGTCCCCATCATACTCACTCCTTCAACAATGAGACATACTCAAGTCAAGAAAAATCAAAACAAAAAGAAACTTTTGATACAACCCATCAGAAGATGCTAACTTTATGCATACCTGTAATAGAGAATCTGCGGGATCTGTCCTCTGGTCTGGTTGGTCCCATTGCTGCTTAAGCTGCAGGTGCTGAAGGTGAAGGACACACCATCGGAGCACTGCACTGTGGTCATACCTCCGTCCCCATTGGCCGTCCGGCTACCATAGTTTCGTAATCGTACTGCATACTTTACCCCCTCCTGCAACACGATAAAATTCATTTGGAAGATATATCCATGGCTGTGTATAAATACTGTGATATCCCCTACTGGCTTGTGGACTGCCGTGTTAAAATCTTGAGTTTGACATTTTGACTGTTGGCACCTTTTTTCCCCTCTTTTTTTTGAGTTAGAGTGCAGACTACCAAGTTATCAGCTAGCTTTTAAAGCAAGGTGTCTTCATTTAGGTTTGTTCATTTTTAAAGTAAAATTACACGCACTGCAAGCCATATGATCGGTCATATATGCATTACAAATATACATAAAGGTACTAACACTGAACCACAGCTGAGCGGTCTAGTTTGGTGACTTGAATTAGCCTAGCAGACAGCTAGGCATCACATTATGTTAAGCCTAATCATAGGTTAAACAGGGCATTATATAAAAATTCACGAGTTGTCATGACGGGGAAATTTGCTACTACGGCCAGAACCATTTTTTGTACGAGGATGTATACATGTTATGTACCTTGAGTGGCACAGCCTTGTCCAGGCGAATCTCAGCAATATCACTGGGGGAATCATCGGTGCTGTACGTGCCTTTCACCAGCTCTAGAGATGTCCATCTGTGAGAGTGTGCAGAGTCCCCTGGGTGCTCTGTCTGTGCCTGAAGGGTGAGGGAACAAAAGTTGTAAATTCAAAAGGATAAATAAATACATTTAAATGACTGGAAAGTAGCCTAGCAGCACCACAAAAACAAAACAAACAAACAAAAAAAAAAATCTTCAATCACTTACATCATCAGCCAGGACCTCTAGCTCATACTCATGGATGCCCCCTCCTCCATAGACGCAGACGCCCACAAGCACAACGCCTGGCTTATCCACTGTCAGACAGATGGCATCCGGCGAGCCATTGCCCGTGTTCCAACTGCGGCCTTGGCTTGTTTTGGTGAAGCGGTTAGGAGATGCTTTCACCGAGTGGAGTGAGTTCAACCCATCAACCTAATAAAAGAAAAAGTAGCCAAACGCACATGAACACACTTGGAGAGCAATACAAATTTACACTAAATAATGAAAATCAACATTTATGCTGTGCTTTCTACAATGTATGTAGCCCCCAGATGGCAATATCGAGAATAAAGTATAATATGACCAATAACTTTCAAATGTTTAGTGATCATCCAGCACTCTACACATGATGGATGTAAAGGTAAACAATTTTAAGACAAATGGATAGTTGCTAAATGATACAAAGGCATCCACCCATCCATCCATCTTCCACTTATCGAGTGGCATGGTACACCCTGGACAGCTCGCCCAGCCTGTCGCAGGACCAACACAGACAGACAACCAGTCACACTCACATTCACACCTACTGCTAATTTAGAATCACCAATCAACCTAACCCGACTATGTCCATGTCTTTGGACTGTGGGTGGAAGCCAGAGTACCCGGAGAAAACCCACACAGGTATGGAGAGATACAAAGGCAGTCACAGGAAAAAAAAAAAAAAAAAAAAACTAAAGTCTGAAATAAAAACATTTTATGCTCAGTGTGTATAAAAAGGTAACTACTATTTATATCAGCTTGCTGGCTAAAGAGAGCCAGACACAGCTGCAGCAGGACCCATCCAGGTACTCTGGGGAGGAAGAGTAGTTTCCGTGACAACAGACTGGGAAGGAGACCAAAAAAAAAACAGTGTAGCTGTTGAGGGCAATTGTCAAGTGGTGTTACTATGGCAACAAGAGCTAAAAAGACATGACTGCAGTACAAGAGTATGAAAAGAGTGTGTGATGATAATTAAATGAAGAGTGTGAGGGAGGGGAAGGAAGGCAACAGATGTTTGCCCCTCCCACTTAATGACTCAGCATACCATAAAGACAATACAGAAAAACTGAGCCCCCCTCCCCTCTGGCAGCAGTGAGGACACAGTGTCTGTCACTGTGAGAAAATACAATAGAGCCTTGAGTACAAGAATATGGCATGAGACATGAGGAACAAGAATGAGGAAAGCCAATGCGTGAGTGACTGATTTCTTTCCAAACTTTAACTGCCATGATTGCGATTTTAGTAAAATTAGATGCAAGTCAAATTCAAGCTATTCCAAGTTCTGCAAACAGAGCTTCACAAGAGCGCACAACCAAATTTTTGCTTAAACAGTGGTCCCACATAACAGCCTACAGTGGGAGCACGGGTAAATGATTATGAGGGCAAGTTAAGCTACCTCAGAGCCCAGGGCAGAGGCGGTGAGCTCAGAGACGATGGAGGCCAGCAGGCCACAGGTGTTGGAGACCAGGTGTGGAGAGAACAGTTCCACCTCCCTCCTTAAACTCTTCCTCACAGGCAGCACCACAATCACCAGCATCTTCTCCAGTACTTCCCGGAAGCTGGTCATGCCCATCAGGTTCTCCTCCGTCTAAATGTGGAAGCATTAGTACAAACTTAATATCACTGTTTTCCCTTTTTTTTTTTTTTTTTTTTTTTTTTTTAAATAAGCTACCCACGATATTTAGATGAACATCTGATAGTTATCAAAAGCAGTTTTCTCACTTTATCAAACATGTTCTGGGCTTCTGACTGCACCCACAAGCACCTAACAAAAGCAGATTTTGTGTAGCGTGAATGAGGTGCCAAAAACTCACATGGCTGAGCTTCTCCATATGGGCCACCAGCAGGGGGAAGCGGTGAGCAAGGGCCGAGTCATTCTCTGTGCTAACTTGTTTGACCAGGGAACGCAGCAGCACCTCCCCATCATAAGCAATGGGGAGGATGGATGTCAGCTTGACTGATGTGTTACACAGAGCTGACATTACAGCTGCCAGCAGACGGCTGCTGGAAGTGCGGAAATTAGCCTCAGCGATGTCCTGAAACACAGTGAAAATAATAACGAAGGTCAGCTTTTTTTCCCCTCTTATCAAAACTTTAATTTCATCAGATTATAAGGAAGACAAGGGTCTGAAAGTTTCATGAGTTTTCAGAATAAAAATATAAGTACAGTAAAATGTAAATAACATGTAAGAGGAAGTCTGTTTTACTTTAAAGCACCCTTGTAAATGCATCTAAATGTAGAAAAATCAAAAGCTAAAACAGATTTTTTTAAAAATGTGTGAACAAGCTGTATGAAATCATCATACTTGGTCCAGGCAGTTGAGCAGATCACAGAGGCAAGCCCACTGCAGAGCTGGGGTTGGATAGAAGGAGTGGAAGCAGGCAGTGAAAGTGTTGTGGCACTCCTGCAGCACGGCTTCCAGCAAAGTAAGAGGCTGAGACAAGTAGCCCTGGGGGTCGTTGTCCAACTTGGTCAGGCAGTTGTCCATGCCTTCTGACAGGATCTTCTTCAGCAGACTGCGTGTCTTTCCCACGCACTCTGCCAGCTTGCTCGACTCCTCCACCACAGCCTTGGTGCTGGCTAGAAATCAAACAGAAAAAGAAAACAATGAGATGTAATCAGAAGACAGGGTTAAACTAAAAAGAAACTTTTAAGAAGGAAAAATATCAAAATAACATTTTCTTTTCACCTCTTGTTTTATAAATATAAATGTACGTACATACTATATCATTTGTTTAAATTATAGTAACGGTCTGTTATACTATTATTGCAATGAAAGACTTATACTTCATCCATCTATCCAGTCATCATACTGTCAGTGATAAAGTGCTTGATGTTCCTACCTGCAATGGGAAAGATCTCACAGATGTAGACCCGGAGCAGGCGGAGGCAGCATGTGCCAACAAAGCGCAGTCTCTCCAGGTCCAGCAGAGTGGCTGTGTACTGGAAACCCTTCAGCCCTCGCAACTCCTCCACACCCAAAACCAAGGTGGTCCAGCTCCAGTGAAGGATACTCAGCAGAGACTCAAAGCACTCCTACAACGAGATGATACAGCACTATAAAAAAAATGACCTGCCAAGAGAGTTACACACATACATGCAGAGAGACACAACTCACCACTGAGACTGTACGAGCAAATGAGCGTTTAAGGATATGGACTGGTTCACTGGTTTGCTGTTTGCCTTTTGATGCATTGCCATCATTTGAAGGAAGCCTAACATTAAAATATAAAACAGAAAATCAAACTTATATAGTGGACAAGGATAAAAGATGTGCATCACTTAACAAAATGTGAGGAATTTTACTTGCCTATAAAGCAGCTGAGGTATTTGACCTGCATTAACATCAGTGCCGTTGTTTGACTTCTTTGAGCTTTTGAACTGAAAGACCACACTAAAATGGGAGGAAAAACACAAATTACAACAAGGCCACGTGAACAATGCTTCAAAAAATAATAAACAAGAAATGTAAAAAATAGAAAAATAACGTATTAGCTGTACTGATTTATTACGGCTGCTGTAAATCAGTTTTACCCGTCATCGGTAGTGATGGTAGCCTGTCCATGGGAACCACAGTCACTGCTGGGACCAGACACGCGGGCCCATGCCACATACCACCACCCAAGCTGCAGCAGCACTGGCTCATCAAACATCATGGCATATTTCTCTCTAAAAACAACAAGAACACCAATTATAGGTATTAAAATGATTCTGTAACTTTCTTTACTAAAATAGTAGCAACATCATTTTAAAAAGACACACACTGATAAATCAACTATACCTGGCAGCACAGTCATAAGCCAGTACATCAGTCTCAGCCAGCAGATCACCATCTGTCTCGTGGTCACCACCATCAGGGCCAAGCTCAAACAGCTGCACAACAACAGAAAGGATTAATATATTATAAATAATAATTTGAAAAAAAAAAAATTCCCCCTTTATCAGCCGAGTCTGTATTATCCTTTAGCAGCATGTATTTTTATTACTTTAATCTACTACAAAGCAGATATTTCAATTCTTGCATCAATTATGGTGAGACGAGTTTTAGTTAACTTGTCCCAATAAAACGACAACTGACAACCAAGAGTGTAAATAACTTACAGAAACCCACACTATGATTTAATGACAGTCCTGTTGCTAAGAAAGTGAATATAGAAATAAAACACTGATCAATCAAATCAATCCTGAAAGTGAAAAGCAAACATGCAAGAAGAAAATCAAATGTGTCGGCATTTAAAAATGTTTCAAAGGACTGCTCACCTTGATTTTGGCCGTGTACTCCCCTCGTCCCCCAAACAGGCCCAGCCCACCCAATAGGATGTCGGCATCGGCACAGAAACGGATGGCCTCCACTGAGTGGGCTGAGTAACCCCAACCACCACCGTGACCTGTAACATTGCACAAGAGAACCGTGAGCTCAGTTGTTTTTCCTATTATGGCATTTTAATTAGCTGTTTACTTATGACAATTAGCCAATTTTAACTGGATAGTACAGAGCAAGCACCTGATTGGTTTGATATACTGACAAGATCATTTCAAGCACTCAGTGCAAGTCCTCTCTTTTTAAGTCATTATTTATGAACAAGTGTACTAACTCTCAAAGCGGTTCACAACACTGTAGTCCTCCTTGGAGTAGACCTTCATCACTGCCTGGGTTTCTTCCTCAGCGCTGGCTACACCCATTTTCAGTTCCTGCATGGCTGCTAATGTATCCAGGCAACCTAAGTGGATAAAGCAGCATAATTGATCTTTCTAATGAATGACGATCAAAAGAAGTGGTCGTAACATTTTTGCAGTCACATCATTTGTCTGCTTGTGGTCAAATCAGTTTTCTCCTGAACTGATTCAAAGATGATGCTACAGCCTCCCATCAAGAAAACTAACAATAAGAAAAGGAAAAAAAAAAAAAAAGCCATCTGACACTGCTACATGGCTAGTGTAAAGGATTACCAAGGATGTGTAGGGCTCCATGAGAGCGAGTGGTGGTTGCATGTGATCCTGATGGCAGTGCAAGTTCTGGACTAAGGATGCTGCAGCGAGCCTGTAGATCTGTTGCAGAGGGCATTCTGGCATCAGCTATCACTGCATTGTAGCACCACATCTCTCTTGTGGCTGGCAAGAACCTAGAAGCAGGGGGAAATAATGTCAGGGGTAACTCATGGAAGGATTTGGGAATCTCTGCGTACAATTCAAAGTGAAACTTAGTTCAAGAGGAATATAACCAGAGTTTATCCTCCAGTTTACATATGTCTAGTCCTCAGACTGACCTCCATATCACATCATACACAGGATCCAAACACAGGCCAAATCCTTGCAGGTCCTCCTGCTCAGAGTCATTGAAGGTTCTGCAGCTTCCATCCATTTTGTTGATAAGCAAGCATTTAAATGGAGGTGGCTCAGACACCGAGGAGGGCACGAGGCCAATGATGTGTTTGCTGGCAAAGATCTCCGAAGTAGCTAGGACATGGGAGTTGATAAGAGCCTCATCGATCCGCAGGAATGTCTGGTCCCCGCTGGCTCCGATCCACGTAGCTTTTCGTCCATATTTGGCACCGATATTGGGCATGGGAGATGGCTTGGCATTCCAGTAGGGCATGTCCAGGATGGGCCGACCCAGCTGCCCTTTCTGGAAAGCAAGGAGACTCTTTAGTTTCAGAAACAAACAAGCAAAATCTGCAGCCTATGAAAAAGCAACTGTCACAGGTCAGAGCAAAGGCCACAATTGTTTTGAGGATTACATTTGCATTACCTCGTACTGTAGACTTGAAACAGATTGCGTTACAATAATTTTCTCACCGAGAAGCTGCCAAATGTGAAGACCTGACCATCCATGAGGAGAACAGCTGTGTGGTTACTGCCTGCTGTCACCTGCACACTCGGACCAGGAAGAGCCTGCACCAGAGTTGGAGAGCCCCTAGCAGGCAGAAACATTTCATGAATTAATGTCTCCACACAACTGCAGTCAGTGCAGTCAGTGCAGGTTTGTAGTTGTCCTGTTAATACCCATGACAAATCAGTCTAATTTTGGGTCGCTGCTTCCTGGTCTACGAAATTGTGTCTTTCAGATTTAGTATTGAGCCTCATTTGTCCTGTTACAATTATTTATTTTTTAAAATGACAATAGAATATACAGAGGCAATTACAGCAACTATATCACATTAAAGAGGAAAAAAAAAAAAAAAGTTATCAGACAAGAGTACCTGGAGTTGACATCCCCATGTCCAAGCTGCCCATGTTGGCCATAACCAAAAGTGTAGACATCTCCATTTTCCATAAGCACCACTGTAAAGCAACATAATGACTGTTTTTCCCACTCACATTTTTACTTTAATATTACCTTACTCTTATTAGTTGCATTAAACCAGTGTTAAAAATTATAGAGGCAAATATATCCTAGTGACTGCCATGAAGGAAAAAGAACCCACCTGAGTGGTGAAAACCGCAGCTGACCTGAACCGCTCGCAACTCACAGTCAAATCTCACAGCCCCAGGGGGATAGGTGGTAATTTTGCTGGCATCCTTCTCCCCACGCTCACTGCTACCATCTATAAGGCAAAACACTGAAGTCAGCACATTTGAGTAGAGAACAGAGTGTGAAGTTTAGTAGCAGCTTTAGACCGCTGAGGTGGAAGCCTCTGCACAATCCTGGAAAAAACAGAGCTGGAGGGAAAAGAGGGCTTAAAAAAAAAAAAAAAAGAAAAAACACAAACACACACAAAAAAGGGGGTAGGGGAGCATGCTGAAACAGAAAGGAAGGAGTGACACACCGTCATAACACAAAGGCTTTTGGCAACCAGTCCTGTTACAGATCGCAAATTGTTTTGCAAAGATTTAAAATTTTCTTTTCCTTGTGAAAAAGAGGAAGTCTGGTTTGCCCTCAGCCCTGCAGGAGGTCGCAGCTGTGGTGTGTGTGAGAGAAGGAGGTTGGGATAGAGTGCCATGCATTACAGTGAATAATTTTTTTTTTTTTTTTTTTTGGGGGGGGGGGGGGGGGGGGGTGCAGGAACCAGCTTATTGTGTTTTTTCCTCTGTAACAGAAGCCAGCAAGAGATTCCAGCTTTGATTTTCAACATCTCACTTTAAATCTAGAATAGATATGAACTGGTTCATGGCCCAAAGATTAAAAGGGCAAAGTTAAGAGTTTAGCTCATGGACACAATGCTTAACGTTAGAGAGTGCACAGAAGTGCTCTTAAAACAACATCTTAAGCACACAAAAGCTGTTTTGGAAGTCCCAGACAGGCACACCAATATTGCCTGTGGAAACCATGAAGAAAAGTGCTCATTAGATGTAACCCAAATGACCTACACTAATAAATGTACATGAAATACACAAAAGGAAAGTTATCAGGCAAAGCAGAACAGTCTCAAATGCTTAAATGACAATAAGGAGGAAACCATTGCTGCTTTGAAATACAGCAGTGGGACATCAGACAAAGTTATGATCTGCGCCGACATAAAGCAAAAACTGCTTTTGACATTTGCACAGAAAGTGAAAACTGCAACAGCAATTTTACAGCTATGTTCTTTGCCACTTTGAACATTTTGACATGTTTTTGCAGCCAAATGGGATTTTCTTTAAACAAAAGTTCAAGAGGCTATAACAGTCACGTTATCGTATGCTCTTTGTCCTCCAGGATTATGCTGGTTACAAGAGAAGAGAAAAAAAAAAAAAAAAAAAAAAAACATATACAAGAAAACTACAAATATACAATGGCCATATTCTACTTGTTTGATTAATATTAGAATAATTAACAGATGTGTTACTAAAATCCACTTCATTGCTAAGTCTTGCCAATTTCTTCAAACAATCAACACTTGTTGATGATTGCCCAAAAAAAAAGCTTAATGTTGAGATGAGCAACATCGAAGCCATTTCCAGAAAATGTTTCACATCCAAAGTACATATATATCTTAAAAGTAACACCACAAAAAAAAAAAAAAAAAAAGTAACACCACAACCTTGTTCTGTGTCAAAATTAACTTGTCAATCATCATAACTTCCTCGTTGTAATGCTGCAGTTTTACCTCTGTAGTAATAATTCATTTGCTATGGGAGTGACAGTAAATCCAGTTAGGCAAGGACATTGCTTTCTACCGTTGTCTAAACAACTGCAGACGTCGCACTCCAAGGATTTGAACTTTATAAACCAGAAAAAAAAAAAAAAAAAGATGAGCAGAACAGACCAAATCTTTACTGGCGCTCAATTCCTTTCCTATAATAAAAATACAAGCAATAAAAAAAAAAAAAAAATTTTTTTAAATACTAGATTCAAATGATAATCAGCCTCAAAGGGGAAAAGTGACTATGATGTCTTTAGACTGCGTTAAACACCTGTGTCTCAGTGAGCCCTTATGGCCAGCTGGCTACATGTTTTGTTACCATGAGACCTGGTGAAGACACAAGAGTCCTGCCTTCAAAGAGTGAGAGAGGAGGTGGACGGGACAGCCAGATTGGGAGACAAGTCAAAGGGGTGTCTCTGCACCCGTTGAGTTAGTGAAGACCGTAGTACCTTTGTGCTTGTCCCGTTTATGCCTTAGTGCCTGAAGGGGTCTTATTCTGGCTAGGGCCTGCTCACGCTGGTTCATAAAAATGGGACCGGGAAAAACAAGGGGGCCTGGGGGAGAAAGAAACTTTCACATGCATGCACAATGCTCACAAATGGGAAACAACACATGATAATACTACACCACAACAATACACATACACTAAAAAAAAAAATAAACAAAAATATAGACAAGCAAGGGGGAAGTCACCAAGGCACAACACCCAAGCTCACAACAGCACCTGTAAGTAAGCTGAATCTAAAAAGGGATGGATCTACAGTTCTAAGTCTATTTTTTACCATCCATCCCAATCGCCACAGTCTCCCAGTGCCTATTGTTGAACTGTCTATCACAGAAATGTGACCTTTCTAAATCCCAAAAGACACAGTTCTTCCTTAAAGTTAGTCTCCTAGCTCTGAGTCATACCTCTTCCCTCCTCCAACCTATGCCGGCGATTGATCCTCTGTCGTTTCTCCTCTTGACGGATCTGAATGTGCTCCTCGATGTTGACTCCTGGAGGGGGAGGGACAGGCACAGCTGAAAACAAAAAGGCCGCAGATACAGGCAGCCCAGACAGGATGCAGGAGGAGGAGGGAAGGCAAAGCAGGACAGAACAAAACAAGACAAGACACACACATCAATGAATGATGGAGACATGATGGAGAAGCAGCGACTCTGCACGACAAGGATTATAACAAAGGATGAGTGACGACAAGTGCACAAGGTATTCAAGCAAATGCAACAGATAGTGTGACATGTAGCATAAGCACCGTGCTTTCAGAGCTCAGCATTATAGTGCTTACAGTCAGGCCTGGACAGTGATTTTGAGGTATGGAGAGCTCAACATAAAGCTGCTACAATCACATCACTTCTACGCATTACAATTGAACATGCATTTGATTTGTCAATCTTTGCAGTTTTAAGTGAAATGTAAACAATGTGGGTTAAAGGTAAAATGGATATACTGCATGAAGGACAGAGCAAAAAGAACGGAGCATATTTTCATGAAGGCACAACAACCACCGCAAGTAACAGTCCAATTGTTTCATATTTCCCTCACCTTAAAGGTGGAGATTCATTCAAATGAAGCAACGTCGAATGAACTGAGTTGTTTAATGATGAAAAATGCATCTGATTCTGCACTGTGCACAGATTTGAAGAAAGTGTGCACAATAATGACAGAAAGAAATGCTTGTTATATAGCGTAAATAATTACTCCCCAATCTGCAGATGTGTTTAAATTAGGATAAAAAGCAAAAAAAAAAAAAAACACACATTTAATGTGATTAACGCAGGATTGCTTTTCATCTTCATTTTAAACTATAACTGTTTTATACTCTATGAATGCCTTGTCCTTAAGGTCATTACAATGCCTGCAGGACTTGGTAGGACAGATACAGTATGCAACAGGAGTGAGCACACACTTGAACCACTTTAATGTCAAATGATTTGAGTTTTATTATTATTATTATTGTTATTATTATTATTATTATTATTATTGTTATTGTTATTATTGTTATTGTTATTGTTATTATTATTATTATTATTATTATTATTATTATATATCTAAGTTGGCAAATAAAAAAAAACCCTCATAAAAAGCGAAAGCAAATACTTCTGAAAGACTATTAAAAATACAGGCTCTGAAGCTCTGAAGGCTCAATACAACAAAACTGAGTACACGTGTGATATCCAATAAGCCCAAATGCATAAACATCATGATACACCAACTTGTCAACACAGGATCATTCTTAGTTTTGGACCTATGGGCTGTGTCTGTTTGCATCATTGCTCCAAAAAGCTACTCGAGGAAAAAAAAAAAAAAGTCACAGCATTATTTGAGATGTGCAGAACAAGCCATGGAGCAGTGGTCATCCACTGACAGTGGACGCTGACACACCAGACTCAAGTCATCAAGGGAAAAAAAGTGGACAATGCAAGGACACTGCATAATGTCAGTGTCTCTGGACAGTGTCTAAGGAACACATTGCTTGCTCTTTGGCAAAATAAATAAACAAACTCCATATTAAACTTTGCTAAAGAACAAGAAAAGAAATCTGATGTCTACAGGGAGCACACATTCTTCAGTCATATGAGATCAAGATAAACGTGCTCAGCTCAGATGAGACCACAACTAGCACAGTCAATGCAAAGACCAGCAGCGAAGCACAGAGGTGGGAGTGTGATAATAAGAGGCGGCATGAGAGCAAGAGGTCTTGGGGAGATGACATTTATAGATGGCACCATGAATGCCTGTAGATATACTAAAATCCTTGCTGAGAAGACAGCACTCTGTCTCCAGAAACCTTCTAGCATAATAACAATCTGAAGCACGCCGTCAAAACCACAAGAGGTTTCAAAGGAGAAACCGTTGAAACAATGAAGTGAGCAACTACGTCGCCTGACTTGAATCCAACAGAACACCTTTGGGAAGTCTTAAAAAGAAAAGTAGAACAACATAACCCCTCTAGAAAAGTGCAGCTAAAACTATTTGTCTCTGGAGAGCAGAGAAATTTTTCCACAAATTTTGGGCAAAGGAAAGTGAGTCATCAAAAATAAAAGGTGTCTTCAGTTTTGTTGCACTACACTCCTACTGTGGGCCCTGCATTTTGAATTTAATAACTAACAAGTTTAATTTTAAACAAAAGAGTATACAAGAACAAACCTACTTTTCAGCTTATAAGTAAACGCATTTACTGTAAGGTGACGTATTTGATATTTTAGCAACACTGCACAGGGGTGTACTCACTTCTGTTATGGTGACAAAATTGCAACCACTAATTTAGAACTGCCAAAGCAGAGGTTAGTGCTGTTATGCACAGTGATTTGCTGTATTTACCACCACTGGCTGCCACAGATAAACCACACACACCTGTACTCTCAGGAGACTATATAAACTTGGCATTCTCCTGTTTATGCAGGAAATGTCAGATTCCTGCAGCTCATCAATCCTGCGTGTCACTGCCACTCTTCCAGTGAATTACAACTCAGGATCAAAATCATGTCGTTTGTTCAACATTTTTCCCAATTTTATAAAGCTTGGTAGGAATTCAATTTATATTAAAAAAAAAAAAAAAAAAGCAATCAATTGGCAGAGTAATCTCAGAATGATGAGATATGTGACATGCTACGTGTGCTTTTGTTAACCCACACACCCCCAGACCTATATAGCTCAAGAGCCACCCGTTTTAAACGTGAACCAAAATAGCATGGCCAGCTACAACATCAGACAGCATCACTCACTGCACCAGATCCTACTTCCTTGCATTTGCCATTGTGCCAGCATGATTCAAATCTAGACTTTGAGTTGTATACTGCAAGATGATATCATATGACATACCTAGCAACAGGTCCAATGGAATCATCTCCTTCACAGCATCAAAGATGCCCCTTTGCCTGGCCTCCGGACCATCAAGCTCCCTGGCACAGGCTTTGCAGCAGCCACACGCTGAGCAGCCAGACTCTCCAGATCCACAACCACAGATACTGGTTCAAAATAAAAAAAAAAGAAAATTATTAATGTCATGACAACATTTATTTAAAAAAAAAAAACAAAAAAAACACAGGTGCTGTACTAATATACGTCTCTTACCCTCCTGGCACTCTGTCTGGTCGTCCGCTGCTGACGCAACTGGCACCATAGCCAGTGCAGTCTCCACACACTGTGCAAACCATGCACTGGTCCAATTTCCACTTGTGCATGCCTGGCTGGCACATCATGCTCTTCTCCTCCTTCTCCTCCAACTCGTCCTCTAGGTCCTCATCCATGGCTGTGGCCATGTTCTCTACACCAAACGCTGAAACACATACATACACAAAAAAAGAAAGCCATCAGACTGAATATGGTAAAAGAAAACAAAGTACGTCAATAGAAGACTCAAAATAAAGTATGATTTTATTATGTTTATCTGCCTGTCTGTGTTTATCCTTCTCACCTTTCCCTGCCTGGCTCATGGCTCCAGTGTCTCTACCACACTGGCCTTTGTTATTCACCCCAAACGTCCACACTTCACCGTTTTTGGTCAGAACACATGTGTGAGCCTTACCCATGGCAACCTGAGTTACAAAATGACCTTTAAGGTCTGTCACCTGACCTGTGGAGAGAAAAGTAGTAAAGACAGTCAACGTGTTTTAGAGAGAGAGCGCGAAACACTTACAGACAAATAAATCTTAATTATTACAGAGCCTAGATTAGACCAGGCAAGGAAATTATGTAATATCTATGTAATTCCCAGTGCTCCTTTCCTGTCAACTCACAGGTGCTGTCACTGTAAATAGCATCTTTGCCAAACATGTAGAGTTCTCCATCCTTGGTGACAATGCTGCTGCTGCCATTGTTGCATGCTGTGTACACAGCTGTCTTGGTCTCCAATTTGATCATCTTCTTGGGCTTGTAGGGCTTGGGCTGTCTGCGACTTTTAGCTGCAAAGCAGGAAAAATAGGCATCATTTAGCTTTTCAGCCAAGTTGGCTTCGACTCAGGTATTAACAAGGTCGAACAGGAGGAACTTATGAATGTTTGCAAATAGCTTAAATTCATCTTACTAGATTCTCCATCTTCTCCTTTACTGGCAGAGCCTGTGAAGAACACACTTCCATCTTCAGCCACTAGCAGCGCATGAGAACCATCATGGCCGACTGAGAACTGGATGATCTTGGGAGACTTCGTAACGGGCAATTCCACCCATTTTCCTGCTGATGGGCCACCCTGCTTTATACCCAGGCTCTGGTATTTTCCTGTATAGTAGATCTGAAAGAAAGACAAGGAGATGTGCTTAAAACACATGCAAAAAAAAAAAAAAAGGTTCTAAACTGAGAAGTTTGGATTACAGAAAGTTGCTCTGTGGTTAGACAGAAGTTTGTTTGTTTTGTGTGTATGCTGCCAATTCAAATAGAGGAGCTTGTAGTCAAAGTCTGCTGTGGGACGTGAAAGAATTTTTATGACTCATATTATTGACATTCACTTTCCAAATTGCATAACTCCACTACCTCCAACATGAGAGAGACCAGTAGTTTGTAAGCATTAAACGTCTGACATCTATTAAATGCTTAATCACATGCCTGTCCAGCCCAAGTGATGAGTTAAAACCTTATGCTTTCTCGCAGGTACAATTCATCTGCACCCATTTTAACCCATCCACTGCATCTGGGTAGTCTGCAGATAAAATGTGCTGTGAGCTTAGGTCTCTACACAGAAAGGAATGTGGAACAAGCAACTGCCCTGGACTGCTATGTACTGTACAAAAGAGGCACGCTGCATCACACCCACCAACACACCCCAAATCATTTCCATAGTTAGCATTCTCATCTTAAGACACTGAGTAGAAAAATGTAAAATATTCTTCAACAAATTGTTGGACCCTGCAATGATTGGGCCTGCTGTACCATCTGAGTCAAATACTGAGTCTAGATTATTATTTCTTAACTACTTGTATCTAAATTTGTGGTAACACCTGTTGTTTCTACTCTTATATAAATTCAAAAACTACAGAGAGCTTCTCTTCCAGTCTGCCTTGTTGTGCGTCCCTGGAAGCTGACATTGCACTGTAGGCAAGACTCACTGCACAGCTGGCTGAAATCTAAGGACACTTGAGAAGGTTTTTAGCTTAGCATACTTATACCCACTAATAGAGAATGCCTCCTAAGAGAGCACAAAAAAGGCATTAAGACAAACAAGCTCCATAATTTTGTATTATTTAAAGACAATTTAGCAAAGAGGGTTAGCAAAATTTCCTAAACATAAAGGCATGTCTTATTAGGCTTTTGTGCAGCTTGATGTTGGAAAATCTGACTGAGGCTAACTATGTACAGATGTTATAAACTAAAGGAATGCTAAAGTTGTACAATGGCCTTAATGCAGTCATTGTGAAGGCAGAAAACAAGCAGAGACAACTGACTTTGAACTGCTTCCCCACCACCACAGGTTCACCCTTCAAAGTGACTGGCCTGTCATTGGCAAGGCAAAAGCTCTCAAGCTCAGCAGTTGAAGCTGTTCCAACCTTCATTTTTGTTAAACATTTTAGACACACCACCAGCCTCACCTTTCCCGAGGCGGTTTTCATCAGAGCAAACTCTCTGCCTGCTCCAAGCAATGCTGCCTCTTCATCAAAGCCTGTGCCTGAGAGAACAACATAGTATTTAGAGCCAAAAGCAGAAGGAGACAAGGTTAGAAGTACACAGCCCCCCCCCCCCCCCCCCCCCCCCCTCCCGCCTTTTTAGGTTTTCAGCAATTTGACACATTTGCAACCTTGTAAACGCAAGTATACTGCAGAGTGCCTTCAACAGGTATACAAAAAAAAAGTCCTTTATAATACAGATTAGCTTTATTTTGTATCACTTACTGATGATGTGCAGATCCTTCTCAAGGTCAAATAGAGAGATGCCACAAGCGTGCAGACATTTCCTTGCCAGCTTAAGCTGCAGTTCCTGCTGCAGGGCCGGGTCTGAACTCATAGTATAGATCCGTACTACAAATCCATCCTGCAGGAGAGAATATAGCTTAGCTTCACGGTACAACATTGTATCAGTGTCACATCTGCTCCATTTAACAGAAGACACTTCTGAGTTAACGAAAACACATCCCTGCTCCAATCATTACAATGGGTCACACCCCAAGTGATTAACTAATGAACTGCATGAAGACATCAATTATACATTCATTAGAACTTAACGGCTAGTCCGCTGACTTGGCCTCTGGGAATAACAGACGATATTTTGGAGCTTTCAGTGCAGACATCCAGACCAAGGCTTCTGCCGCCATCTGCACATCCTTGTGTACATTTCGGCGCATTTAATCCCTCTTTTGCTTTTCACACTGTTTACATGCATGCAGCCAAAGCCTTCTCAAACACAGTCAGTCAATAGATCCTGGACTACAAACAAAAAAAAAAAAAAAAAAAAAAAAAAAAAAGCTCTCAGTACCAAATATTATGTCCATTCCTTGCAGGTTCTGCATACTAATGAACTCAGAAGTGCGTTCATAGAGATTCAGCATTAAATAAATCAAAAATATAAATAAGACAAACTGGGAGGCACAGGTTACTGCCATTGAGCATCCATCCCCAAATCAGTCAACCTAAGGGAATCACTGAAAGGGCATAACTTTATGGGAATCATGCATAAGTCCATAGAAGAAGCTGCAGTATGTTTGGTCAATCTGCTAAGGGTGTGGTTAACGTTACAAAAACTTTAATTTTAAATGTGCAAGTGTGTCCAAACTTTTGACTGGTACTATATTTTATTTTGGGACATACGGCTATTCTGGTTTTCACTGTGTGGCGATAATGACAGACTCATCCATTGTGCTTAATTCCCACAGAGCAGAGCACAGCACGTGGACATCAAATCATTAAACTGCAACTATAGGTGGTTTAAGCAGTAGTTGCATCTGCTGGCTGATCACTATAAATGCATATAGCTTCTGAGCCCCATGCGGTACTCCACCCCCTTTGATTAGTGTAGAAACAGCCTTGCTGCAATGGCAGATATATGGATTTCAGAGTCTCCCCTCCCCCACTCACAATACAGAGTGCTTATGCAGATAACTGCTAGAGATTAAGCTCTCCAGAGAATACCCACATGTGGTGCCATTTCCCTCACTGCCACACCCACACATACACAACACCACAGAGACACAGCTAGAGCCCCTGTGTGGCACAGCTGGTCATCAGCTGAGGAGCCTTTTTGGAGTGAGGGACTGACAGATGCTTCAGAGGTCCAGTCAACTTGAAAAGCTACCCTCATTTTAAGTAGGAAACTAAACAGACAATATTGTTATGATGGTGAGGATTTCATTGCACTAGTGCATGTAAAAATGATTAGTCACTATGAGAATAGCCATTTATAGCCATGAAGTGGCCATCTTTCCCCCCCATTTGCTTCAAGCTGGACAGCAAAAAAAAAAAAAAAAAAAAAGCAGCCAACACTTCCGTAATTGAGCAAGTCAGCGACTCGTTTGCAATCTGGGAACCTATCAGCTAGTCTGCTGACTCGAGGTCCCAGCATGGTACTGCACTGGTAGGTGCTATGCTGAGCTGTCCACAGCAGCCACTGTTTGTGTGTCTCTTCATGCATTTTCGATGTCTGATGAAGTTTTTAAAATCACGCTTCGTAGTGAACGCTTCTGTGGCTCCCTTGCAAATTTTTCAACTAATTGTCAGTGAGCCTACAAATAGCGTCACCACTGTTGGCCTCTGCATTGGTTGAATTGCCATAATCCTCCCTTCTGCAGAGCCTGAAAGCTATGGAAATGGATACAAATGCAGGATCATAAATCCAGCAGTTGCCTCTGTTGTTAACAGTAAATTTGTGGAGGCTTCCAGTCTAGTCATCAGATAACTGGGCCAAGACTTTCTGCTCCTTCTGCCAGTCACTGTTTTATGAAAGCAAATAAAATCTGAAGCCTGAAAAAAAGAAAGCTAAATCACTGATTGGGAATAGCCAATTATTTCACAACTGTATTTTGCCAGATACTTTGCCTTTCTGACTTGCCACGCAAAACCATTTACCTGCAGGCAATCAAAGCCCACTAACACTGGAAACCAGAAGGCTTCCTGTACCAAAAGCTTTTTACCCTGCCTTCGGTTTTCGCATATTAATGTGAAGATAATTGTAGAAAGTAGCAACTATGCAAGACATTTAAAGCACAATTAAACACTACGATTTCATTAGAATCTAAAAAGCATCTAAGTGCGCAATGAAACCAGCTTTCTCCACTATGTTTACAGCAGACTCAGCAGTACAGATGCACAACTTCGTTTGTTCAGGATTCAGTTTAACATGTAGACAAACTCTAGACTTCAGATACCGAATCCATTTCAGTTTTCAAGTTTAACGTGTTTGCAGAAAGACGAAGCGTGTTACTGTAATACTGATTATGAGCTTTACCAGGAACATTAAACTTACATCTTTGCAGGCTGCGATCTGGTTGATGTACTCTCCATCAGTGAAAATGATGTTCTGTCCATCTGAATGTTGACCTGCAAAGTAAGACAATGCAACAGTGAATATACCTGATATTTTGATAATTGTAATTTTAATGATTAATTGAGGTGTTTTAATACAAGCCAATAAATCACCTGGCATTGCAACTGTCCCCTCATGCTCCAGAGTCTCAGGGTTGATCTTTAGGGCTGACATACTGTGGTTACTTGTGTCCCGATACAGCAAATAGCCCTGGAGACAAAACAACACTACTGATGACCAAGTCACAATAAATAACTCCAAATGTGACTTGAACTTTATATTTTACCATTCCACATTCCCTTCATCCTTGTTCAATGAAATGGAAGAAATGTGTGAAGCTCCACTACTTACCTGAGCGAAGCCCAGCCAGGATCTTTTCTCCTTTCGATTCCTGATTCGAGACGTGGAGTTGTAGACGTGGCCCTGTGGGGAATTGAATGCACATAAGACAACAACAAACAATGATAACCCTTAATTAAAGTTTAAAAGCTGACAGATTAAAAAGCCACCAGATAAACACAAAGAAACAAAATGTGTTTGTGTAAATCCAAATTATCAGAACTCTCACTTTTAAAGCATTGTGGTTATAAGAAAATTGCAAAAAGAGAAAACTTCTTTGTTTATATAATTATGGGATGCTGAGCTCACCTGAATCCTCAAAAGCTTTTAGACTTAAATATAATTTCATCACATGATCCAGTGTACAGAAATCAATTCAGAGTTTAACATGATCTCTTTGTTAGATTTAGAGCTTCTCCTAGCACATCACCTCAGACATACACACAGTGAAAACACCAACTTTCCATAAGTTTTTAAAAGCATTGTTTGAAGCTACTGAAACCCATGGGTTATTTTTGATGCTGCAGAAAGCTTCTTAAAATTTCAAGTAACATGGAAATCACTGTACAAAGATGATTATGCTACATACCCTGACAGTGCCGCTGTATCCAGAGCCCACTTTGTACAGTCCATCCTTGCAGAGCAAGTACAGGAAGGAACCATCAGTCTGCAGAAGACAGCGCTCATCTTCGTCAATGGTCACCTCCTTCAGGACCCACTTGTTCATCAGGGCTGCACGTTTGATGCCATTTCCAAACCAATCCTGGATCTGGATCTTTCCCACCAGAACAGCCTGTACACTCCTCTGTAATGCGTTCAGTATGGTGGGAACCTGGTGAGATTCAGGAAGACGAGTAGGAAAACTTAAAAATACAGTTTGCTGTAATTTTGCCCTGTTTTTTCCATCCATCCATCCATTTTCTTCCGCTTATCCGGGGCCGGGTCGCGGGGGCAGAAGCCTAAGCAGAGAAGCCCAAGCTTCCCTCTCCCCAGCCACCTCCTCCAGCTCATCCGGAGGGACCCCAAGGCGTTCCCAGGCCAGCCGAGATACATAATCTCTCCAGCGTGTCCTGGGTCTACCACGGGGCCTCTTCCCGGTGGGACATGCCCGGAACACCTCACCCAGGAGGCGGCCAGGAGGCATCCTAATCAGATGCCCGAGCCACCTCAACTGGCTCCTTTCGATGTGGAGGAGCAGCGGCTCTACTCTGAGCCCCTCCCGGATGGCCGCACTCCTCACCTTATCTCTAAGGGAGAGGCCAGCCACCCTTCGAAGGAAACTCATTTCTGCCGCTTGTATTCGCGATCTTATTCTTTCGGTCACTACCCAAAGCTCGTGACCATAGGTGAGGGTAGGAACGTAGATCGACCGGTAAATCGAGAGCTTCGCTTTTACGCTAAGCTCCCTCTTCACCACGACGGACCGGTGCAGCGTCCGCATCACTGCAGAAGCAGCCCCGATCCGCCTGTCGATCTCCCGTTCCCTTCTCCCATCACTCGTGAACAAGACCCCGAGATACTTAAACTCCTCCACTTGAGGCAAGAACTCGTTCCTGAGCCGGAGATGGCACTCCACCCTTTTCCGGCTGAGGACCATGGCCTCAGACTTAGAGGTGCTGATTCTCATGCCAGCCGCTTCACACTCGGCTGCGAACCGTTCCACTGCGAGCTGGAGGCCCCCCCCTGATGAAGCCAACAGAACCGCATCATCTGCAAAAAGCAGAGATGAGACTCTGAGGCCACCAAGGAAGAAGCCTTCCGCCACCTGGCTACGCCTAGAAATTCTGTCCATAAAAATTATGAACAGAATCGGTGACAAAGGGCAGCCCTGACGGAGTCCAACACCCACAGGAAACAAATCCGACTTATTACCGGCTATACGGACCAAGCTCTCACTGTGGTTGTACAAGGACTGAATGGCCCGCAACAATGGGCCAGACACCCCATACTCCCGCAGAACCTCCCAAAGAACACCCCGAGGAACACGGTCGAATGCCTTCTCCAAGTCCACAAAGCCCATGTAGACTGGTTGGGCAAACTCCCACGCACACTCGAATATCCTTGAGAGGATAAAGAGCTGGTCCAGCGTTCCACGACCAGGACGAAAACCGCATTGTTCCTCCTGAATCCGAGGTTCGACTAACGGACGCACCCTCCTTTCCAGCACCCTGGCATAGACCTTACCGGGGAGGCTGAGGAGTGTGATCCCCCGAAAGTTGGAGCACACCCTCCGGTCTCCCTTCTTAAAGATGGGGACCACCACCCCGGTCTGCCAATCCAATGGCACTGCCCCAGATCTCCACGCGATGTTGCAGAGGCGTGTCAACCAAGACAGCCCTACAACATCCAGAGCCTTCAGGAACTCAGGGCGAATCTCGTCCACCCCAGGGGCTCTGCCACCAAGGAGTTGTTTAACTACCTCAGTGACCTCACCCCCAGTGATGGTCAAGTCATCCCCCTCATCCCCAGACTCTGCTTCCACTACAGAAGGCGTGTCAGTGGGATTCAGAAGGTCCTCGAAGTATTCCTTCCACCGTCCGACTATAGCCTGCAGATAGTCGGACGGTGAGTCGGACGGTGCCCTGTTTTTTGTTGTTTTTTTCTGTGCCCCAGGCATTTTCTCACACACACACACACACACACACACACACACACACACACACACACACACACACACACACACACACACACACACTTCTATCATTTCCATGGCAGCCATAACAAAATTTATATTTAAAAAAAAAAAAAAAAAAAAAAGCGTGCACAGGCCCACTTTTCTCAAAAGCCTGCCTGCCACTGTGATGATTCATAATCCACTCAATACATAAAAAGATATAAACAAACAGTTTATTGTCTATAAAGGATAAAATGTGTGAGCCTACAAAGTCTCTCTGTACTCCAATCACATGCAGAAACTATATCCATATGCAGGAAAAGGAGAAGCATGTTTTGAGTCAAGAAGCCTTTCCACTTATTAGTACTTACCGTTCAAGTTGGCAAATAATTTGAAAGAACAGCTTGGTATAGAGCAAAGGAAATAAAACAGAGAGAAAGACCAAAAGGCAGGAGGGAAAGAACAAGCCAGGGACAGAAGCAAACAGAAGAACAGCTAATTGGCGGAAGAATGCAGTCAGGGTAAAATAATCAAATAGAAGATCAGAGCAGCTTGACATTTTCCAAAACTCAATTTGTGCTGCCCAGAAACTGCCCCGAGTCTCCCTGCACAGAGAAATGCACGCAGGAGCCAGGCTACTTTATCCACCTCAATATGCAGTGTGGTATTACCAACATGTTTACCAATCTAGAGAGAAACCTGAATGCATAAAAGAGACTCACATTTTCTGGTGGAATTTTTTTTTTTTTTAAAGAAAAGACCATATTTGAGTGATATAGAAACATTCATTCCAGCTTGCATTTAACCAAACAGGATCACATGGAAGTCCTCTCCAAGACATCTGTTGACTGACATTCAAGCAGGTGACCACTACAAAATATTGTGAAATCTGAGAAGGTACTTGTGCCGGAAAAGTCTGACACAGCAAACAACTCAAGTACAAAATAACAGAGTGGACCGACATTCATTATATTGTATTTCTGTTTTTGAAAATGAATGCCAGAGGAGGAAAAAGGGTTAAAAAGAGACACTTACACATTTACTTGAACTGGTTGCTTACCTGTATTGTTTGGCAGGCATGACTCCCGTTATTGGTGAGGATGGCAGAGACGGCCTGGAGGATCTTGCCCGTGTCTCCCCAGGCCACGACCAGACTGAAGAGGCAGGCGCAGGACAGCGCAGTAATGGCCTGTCCTGTTGGGTCATTGGGCCCTGTACTCCGGACTGTGGTCTCCAACAACAGCTGGAAAAGAGACTCTGAGAAAGCAAAACAAATGGTTGGGAGGTTGGCCATTTGAGAAAGCAATATACAGTAAGTGTATCTACAGAAGGTGGAACAATATAACTACTAACAGCATATATTTAATGTAAAGTGAACATTTAATTTGATACAAACACAATTTGTTGCTTACACTGGATTGCATTAGACCACACACATGCACTTAATAAAGCTCTTGGGTGTACACATTTTCAGCTTTACCTAACACATCAGGTGGCTCAGTCTGGAAGCCCTCAGGCTGTTGCCCCTGCAGCATGTCCAGCAAGGCCTGTAGGCTACGCAGGCACAGCAGAGGGTGAGAGAACCGAGTCTCTTTAATCAGCTCAAAAACCCCACACAGGCCAATGCCAATGATCTGCAGACACAAAAAGAAGACAGTCTCTATGAGCTAATGAACACCACACTCCAAGTTAAAATCACTCTTTTAAACATTTCACAATAAACAGAACAGATGAATGTGGCCTAAAGCTCTGAAGGGGATGTTTCCAGTAAATACTACTACATCCGGTCAGGGCTCCCCAAGCTTGGAGAGGACTACGAAGGACTTCGAGTTTGTATAATGACAAACCCACTTTGCTCTGTGGAGAAGAGTGGAAGGCTCTCAGCATCCTCCCCCCGGTTAGTGAATCACATAATGATCCAGTGTCCCTTCCTGTCTCATTGAGGAACTTGTCTTGTGAAAGCTTAACATCAGTGTAACTAATACAGTATAATGAATATATATTTAAAAAAAAAATGCACACAAAAACTGAATGGTTGTAATATTACAAAACAGATGTTCCAGAGTTTAAAGATCGACTCATTGCTGCGCATAATACAGTTTGTTAGCCACTGTTAATGAGCTGAAATTTAAAAAATAAATCCCCCAAAACATCTCATCAGTATTTCATTTAATAATTACATCTATCGGAATGAGGATAAAACAGCATTTAGAGTTTATCTTAAGGACCACTACAAAAACACACATCAGGAACAAATCTGGTTAATCTACTAATCAGCATTATTCTTAAAGCAATGAGTTGCCCAACATAGGAGGAGACAAATCCCTGGAAGGATTGCATCAGGAAGGGCACCTGATCTTTAGAAGAGAAAAAAAGAAAAGAAAAATCTGCCTAATCCAACTTGCAGATCTATTTGCTGTGAATAAGGAAGCAGCAGCAGTCAGGATATTTAATATACAAATTCCTTAATAAATTTACATAAGATGTAACGATTTTAATTAAATAAAAATGTGTCATGCAGATTTTGAATACTGAATTAGACGATACAAATAAAATTGTAAAATTTTCTCCCAGGTGTAACTCTCAGCAGAGGCACAGCAGGATCACAGAGTTAGAAAAATAATGTACATGGAGAAAAAGATGGAGTTGAGGAAGCCTCACAGGATGATTGGGGGGGGCAGGCAATCTCTGGTAATGCAAGTCCAATTATGATAATAAAAAGGACAAGCCCTAAAGGATCAGTGCATTCTGAGGGATCCATCAAGAGAACAAGCTGGCTTTTGCTTTGGTAGGAAGTGCTGCTAAAAACCACATAAGCAGCTGACATTACTCTTCCCTGCTTATACCTTTGGCAGCTTCACGGCTGGCTCGCGGTACTCCTCCTCCTCCTCGCTGTCTGAGTCGCCGCTCTGTACCGAGCTCCTGGAGGCCAGCGCCAGGGAGGCCTCTCTTTGCTGCCAGTCCAGCACACAGTGCCGCACGTTGCAGTACACATTGAACGCAGAAGGGTTGCTGTGTAACTTGATGTCCGGCACGCAGAGGGCTCCATCCAGACTCTCAGCCTGTGAAGAAATAAGAACGTGGAGGTGGGTCAGCAACACCTCTCACTTGGTGCCCAAAATGATAAACTGCAACATTAGTATTTACACCAAATACACTTTGGTGCAGTTAAAAAGAAATAAAAATTGTCCCTAATTTAAAAAGGACATTTGATAATTGCTGTGATGTACATGGACAAGTAGGTAATTCATTCTTTTTGCTGTGTATCTCATAACTCATACATTTACTTCATAAGGAATTTAAATCACCCCCAGTGATGATACTCTCCCCACTTCCGAAGCACACTGCCTACTGACCACAACAAACGAGCCAATTTCTCATCTGACTTCATGAGTAAAGTCACATCTGAGAATTCCTCAGAGAAAATGTCCCTAAATCTAAACCTCTGGGAAGCTGCGCAGATGTTTTCTGTTACATTACAGCTGAAACAAAATTATATAACCAAAATAAACTGAGAGTGTAAAGCTTCTGCTGAACACCGCATTTACACTTAGTTCCATCATTGTCCTTTTGTACAAGTCACTGAAAATAAAAAACTCTTCACTGTGGTTTGGACTCCTAAGGAGACTTACTTTTGCACACACAAGGCAAGTGTTTCCCAATTCCAAGAACCGCGGAAGTCCATTTTTACTGTTACAAAATTAATTACACAATATTCTGCATAAATAGGGCACAAATGTTTCCCTTAATCCATTTAATTCAAGCTGAACTTGAAAGTTAAACTGGAAAAATGCTTAAGGATATATTTACAACAAAAAAAAAAAAAATGATCAGTGAAATAAAGTAGCACGGCCAATCAATCACCACTGCTGCAAAGAGTACTTTAAAGCACCTTCAATTACAAAATATAACACATCCTCATTATGTTACATGATTTTGTTTATTATCAATACTAAACAGACATTTTCAGCAATCTCGACCCCTCCCTACTTGGGAGTAAAACAAACAAACAAACAAAAAAAAACATTTTAGAGAAGTATTGCTGAGGGTGCTTCTTGTGGTGTTGTTTAATTGCGTTACACTAAGTGGTGTTTGTAATATCAAGTCAACCATCATTGATATAAATGAGCTGGACCAGCCAACAGGGAGAGTTTACATTAAAATCATTACAGCAAAGCTTAAGCACTCCAATCCAAATAATCACTGGAGAAACTACAGTCCACAGAGAAACTTGATAAACTAGCTAACTGATAAGCTTTTGCTATCCCACCAAGTGAATCATTTTTAACTACAGTCCTGAGGCAACCTCTAGAGAATCGCACTGATCGATTGTGCCTCTCTCACAGTGTTGCGCTTTTGGCACCACAGTCACAGAGGGTGATGTCATCTATTTGGGGAGAAAGGTCATTCATTTTCAGCTCAAATCAGCCTCCAGCCCTCATCTAACAGTAATGTCTACTGCTCTCCTACCTAGCCACTTGTGACCAAGTGACTGTGCAGCATTCACAAAGGAGCGCATTGTCTGAGCAGAGCACTTAAAGCCTTTTAGAACTCAGAAGGGCTACAACAAATCCACGAAGCAAGAAAACTAAAGTAAAAACCAAAGGGCGAAGTAGATCAAAATCCTGCTGAGGGTTTAAAGGTAGGAAGCTTAGCATTTGTGGCCCATATCTGCTAGAATTGTATACTAAGACTGTATCTCACTTATTTGACATTTATTGTTTAACTATCATTTTATTGTACGCATTTTTTTTTAAAACCTCAATCTGAGACAACAGGTATCACACAAAGGTGGTTATCAATTTTCTCTTTTAACCCAATGTTTCTGCTTAAGAATCTGCACGTGCTCACAAAAGGCAGCCTTCAATGCAAAATTTGATCAGAAAGAGAGGGGGGGGGGGGGGGGGGGGTACACACAAATCAATGTGAATCTTAAACTGAAATCGAACATAACCTGCCCTGAACCAGATTGTGTGTTCACATCAGCTACCAAGATGATCTAGCCAGGTTAAGTGAGAGCCACCTTAATGACAAAGAAAACTCTTACCTTAAGCTTGACATATTCTGCTAACCCATTAATCACCTCCAAGCCTATATATTTATATACCTATATATCCAAGCCTATTTGCTTGTGATTTACGCTTGTGATTTACGTTTGTGCTTAGGGTGAAATGACTAATGCAATCAGCAACTTTTGAAATTTTGAGCTATTTGTTCTAACAGAACCTGAGGCTGTAACATGGTCGTCCTCACTCTCAAAGTTCAAACTGAACGTGACAGGTTTCTCTATGCTGACTGTTCCCAATTTAAACTTGCCAAATCATCAGAAACATAATCAAAAGTGACACCATCAAACCATGTGATGATGCACACGAGCAGAGGCCGAAACAAGCATGCAAAACTCACTGTACTGCTTATGTTTTGTAGTTTTCTTCTAACTTTCTAACCACAGCTACGCCTTGTGACATTTAATGGCCATCTAAAGCTTTGAAAAAGGCTGGCACGCAGCTCTTGACCGCACTGAAGGAGAGCTTCACATTTTTTGCTTACTGGCTTTATGGAAAAATAAGAAAAACAAGAGTAAAAGCACCGTCTTCCATGGATAGACAATTACTACAGAGCAGGACAATTACATAGTTTCTCTTAATGGTGTGACCTAAATTGCGATGCAAAACAGAGGCATTTAGAACAAAGCCAAATAAACGTAACTTTCCAGTCCCTACTGGGAGATAAAGGCTCCAAAATAATTACTTACATAATCCATCTACCCAGGTTGCGGGATTCTCTCCTACAAATCTGGTACAAACCAGAACAACTGGATGAATGAGTTGAACATTGGGCTAGTGAGGCCATCACCGTATGCTTAAAAAAAAAAAAAAAATATGTAGAGAAACCAGGCTTCTTTAGATACCTCCAGTTAAGAAATTATTTTGGAAAAAAATCTCAAAACCAGAGGACGAAACACTGAATCTCACTGTATTTGTTCTTCAATTAAAAAAAAAAAAAAAAAAAAAAAAAAAAGGTAGCATTAAACAGAAAACTAACTCTAGGAGTGCCCTAACTTTCCAATCAGAGGGCTCTCCACTACGTACTGTACGTTAAATCAAAGTGAGAAAAAAACAACATATGGAGCTAACAGAAGAGGACCGAACAAGTAGATGTAAAACACAGTCTGCCACCTCAAGCTCAGCTCTGTGAAGTGTGTTCCCCTTGAATAATACTTTGCAGTTTTTCATAACTCCACAAAGTAAGATACTTTAACACGGTCAATGCTAGAGAACATGTGGTAATACGCTTGCTGATTATTTTCATGTTTTTTTGAGACTGTCCTGTGAAATAAGGACAATCATCAGCCAGTAGATCACCTTTGATTTTAGTGGTATTTGTGCTGATTGAACTTAAAAACAAAACAAATAGATACTCGTTATAAATACAAATAATTGTCAGAAAGAAATAACTAAGAAATGGCTGAGGAAACAATCTCCAACAATCACTGAACAGATTAAAAATAGTTGAGAAAATGGAAACAAAACAGACCTTCTCTGATACCTCAACCTATAAAAATAAAAATACGGATTTCAACTGTGAAACAAAATATCACAAGAATTTAGTTTTATTCATTTATCTGTACAATTGGTTCTACTATTTTCTGGGAAAGACAAACAGCAAATCTCTGGATATGAAGGAACATTAGACTCCTCCACTTTCTAGAAAAGCCTAACTATACATGTGATAAACAGCAGAAACAAAAAAACTGCTGACTAGGGGTGGGCAACATAACTGAAAACGTCTACCATGATATTTTAAGGGGCTCTGCTATAATGATATTAATGATGATACTGAAAAATACTGGACAACCTTTTATAGATGAGCTGCAGCTTGCAGGCAGCAGCATTTATCAGTGCAAATGAAATGACGTGGGATCTTCCATCCTTCTTTGGAGCTGAGCTGCTGTCATTGAGGAGAAACTACCTAATTCAAAGTGTGACTCTATTGCCACATGGTGCCAGCAGCAGCAGCAGCATTATACTGTAATATTAGCCACACTGCATTAGTGGCACAGCATGTTTAGCCCTCAACATAAATTCAGTTCTCCTCCTAGCTGGTTTAAGATGCCTAACATTCCCAAGCACTTGCATTATTTCACAAACCACCTGAAAGAGTTGGAAATTACTTGTTTGCAGATGCAACCCTTTGAATATATAGTGAAATTACATTTTCAAAATGCATCTTGCAAGTGCAGAATAGCTACATATGAATAGAATTTTCAGAGATACTGTTCATGTTGTAATGTTTTAGGCATTTCCTCTCTTTGGAAACTATGAATACAGAAAAGCATTAATTATGACCCCCTAAAAAAGAAAAAAGCAATGGCTGCAAGCACAGCACATTACCTGCGGTGTGTGACACAAGTGAGAGAGTTACCAGAGTGCAAAGACAGAATCGTTCTAGGCTATTTTAGAAAGTACTCACTAAATCCACTAAATGAAATATCTCACCCTCACTGCCCCTATTTGTTTGTTTTTTTCTCTAGATTTTAAAGACATTATATAGGTTTGACAATATTCTTTTGAATCCACTACTGTGCACCATTCCGTTGGTATTATAATGGCAGGGTCTTTTTGTTTGTTTTTTTTTTTTTTTAAGAAAAAAAAAGGACAGATAACATATTTCCCAGTACACAAGACATTACATCATCCTCTTCATTAGGATGATAAGTGTTTATGCTCTGGCTTTATGCTCACTCTGCTTTCACGTTTGTAAGTACAGAAGCAGACGAGGGAGGGGGAAGAGAAAAGCTTTCAAACCACACTCTTGTCTGACTACACAAGTGTCAGAGGCGTGAAAGAGCAAGAGTGAGCACAACACATACAAACAGAGCATGACTACCAGTGTAAGAGCCCACGTTTTTATGCCTCCCTGCCAGCCAGCCGTGCCTACCACACAGAATATATTATAACGTTGTGAGCAACTGAACCTGAAGAGAACTTAGCTGACTAGGCCACTCTACGGTGAATTTCTTGTCTGGAACACTTTTGAAGAGAAAGAGGACAAAGTCAGAGGAAAGCCTCTTTCCTCCTCTGCTATTATCACATTAATCTGCCTATGCCTGCAAGCTGCTCACAGAAAAAAGAAATCAGTATAAAATAAATAAATCCAAATACAGACAATCATGAAACGAGACCAAGCTCTCACTCACAAGAGAAAAAACAGGCAGCAAATGAGATGTTATAATCCAAGGTGATTGTGTTTATTGTCGGATTCGCTATTATATCCTTTATTTACATGTAAAGGTCTCGCTAAGATTCAAAATCTCTTTTTCAGGAGTGGCCTGGCCAATCGGGCAGCAGACACTGTCACAAATGAAAACAACAAAAACCAACACTTGGATAACAAGGTCAAGGTAAAAAAAACAGGCATAACTTAAACTCAATTTAAAACCATCTACTTTAATTCTCCCCCAGTAACCAGCTCAAACAAAATGGTGTTAAACAAATAAGTGGGAACCAGCCCAATGGCAGATTTATTTTAAAAAACTAACAAAAGATGGCCACTTAGCAGCAACATACAGAGAAAAGTGGTGCACCCAATTCCCTGTAAAATAACAAATGCTGGTCAGATGCATTCATTCAAGTTTCAGCTTGAAAGCAGGTGTAAAAATTTTGATCAATTATAATATTAATATGTTGTGCCGAGTTCAATTCAGACCCCCTGAGCAGCTTTGTTCTTAGGGAGATTAGACTGCATTAAGTGCAGACAGATCTAAGTCGAGTTAAATGGGACTGAACAGCATCAAAGGCAGACTGCAGGAATTAAAGGTGATGCGGTACAGAAACAGTTGAGCAGTCCAAAGTCACAACCTAGGAATCTCAATACTTGTTTACAAATGCTGCCCCTGCAAGGACTCCATCTGAGAGAGAAACACAGCAGCATCCTCTGATGCAGGCTGGGTTCCCTCTTTGGAAGGAGGAGATGGAACCAGGCAACTGTTGCCGTGGAGATGGGGAACACATTAGGTTGCTCGGCAACAGGCCATCATGCACAAGTCAGAGCCACTCCCATGTGTCTCTCACTCTGCCTATCAGCCTCGCCAGCTTCTCGTGCGGATGGGCTTACTGGCACCCCGATCGACCCCGCTGACGAAAACAATGTTTGTGCCAAACACCCTCAAGACAACAGGAGGTAATCTCGCCTTTAATCTCATCCTTAATCTGTTAAATTCATTTATTAGAGTCAAACCAGCTGAAAGGACATCAGTACATTTGTAGGTGTGACAGTTACAAAATAAAAATGCCACATTTCCACTCACACGGGGGGAGAAAGCAACGTACATAATGCAAGTACACAGATATGCTTATTAAATATTTTAAGGTGCACTCAGGGTTATGAGTGATCATGTCCCACTAATAAAATACTTTTTTTTTTTTTTTACAAAGTATTAGCAATATATAATAATTATATACACAACTACAGCAAAAGTAGTTAAAAGTCCAAGATGAATACTGTGTAATGTCTTTAAGACATTAAAGCATCTCTTACCTTTGTTCTTGATTTGACTTTTGACTTGACCTTCTGTCGCCTTTTAAGTTTCTTCTTACTCAATGCCTTCTTTCCCCTGGAAGCACACAGTTATCAGTTAGTTTTGCAAAAATTTGCTCTTTTTAAGCAAAAACTTTTGACTTCTTTCTTGGATTAAAACCATGTAGGACCCAGCCTGAGTTATTATCCAAAAGTAGAAGTGTAAATATGAAATGAGCGCATACCTGGATGTTCATGGCTAGAGTAAAAATCTTACAAATCAAACTTAAACCTTTTTATTATTATTATTAAAGGCAAACATTGTCCTTAAACTGCATATAGGAACATTTCATGCCAGGTATCAAAGCACCTAATGTTAAAATCTTAAATCCATTCTAATGTCTCAAGTGGCTGTGTCACTTTCATTTTCCTTCACTCTGCAGAGCTAGCAAAGCAGAGATCTATAGGCGCAGTATACCTTGCTTAACCCCCATAAGTGTATCAGGAAATTCACAGTCACCATTGCATCTCATCAAACCTCCCCAAAATAGGTACTAGTTTGGCTCTGCAGAAACTCCCCTTTGATGCCTTTGAGCTGTCACTGAAATCTGTTTTGCAGTAGCTTTTTGTGGTCAGTCTCCCTTACAAAACCAGCTGTCAAGAAGATGCAGTATGAGCTAGAGATAGAACTGCTACTAAAATTAGTCAGCACACACTACTTAGAAAAGAAAAGAAAAAAAAACAATACATGTTAATTCTGCTGGTGATTGGCTGTTTAAAAATACTTACAGATTTTAAGTGTCTGAATTTTTTTATTTTTAACTTAAGCCTACAGGTAAATACTGATTTCCAATACCATACAAATCTAGCTACAGGAGCATAATGACAGGTCTCAATCAAGACTGATCCAAATACCTAAGTTCACCAACTTGCTTCAAGAGCAGGCCACCTGAGCTTGCATATGACTTTCAGAACAAACAGCATGGTGTCAGAAGCTCGTGGGCTATAAAACTATACAGGCTACCCCCCAAAATCTAAAGCAATTAATTCAGGACGTGTTTAACAAAACAGAGTAACGTTCAGCAGTGTGTCGGCCCGTGCTCAAAGCAAACATTGTACACACTGAGAACAGCAATTGGATTTGTGAGGGGAGGATACAGCGATGATCCAGCTACTCAGTCTACAACCTGACTGACTAGAATGACGTAAGTGTATTACCCGCTTATGCCAGAACAGCAAATGAGTTCATCCACCTCTCAACACACCCTTACCCAAACAAGTGTATGGACAGGAGTAATATGCCGCATTTAATGTTTTTTTGGTGTTTTTTTTTTAAATGTATTTTTAATACACAGCATGTCAAAGTCAACTCCATGCCCCCCTCCCCCTCCTTCTCTTAATTGGTTTAAGTTAAGGTAACCTGGTGAAAGGTCGGATGCTCCCAACAGCTAGCTCACAGTGACGCCGTTGGGCCTAAATACACACACACCAATATTACCTGGCGAGTAATACTGGGTGACAGTGAACTGCAGTGAAGGTTTAATAAAATAAAATAAACACATTACACAAGCGGGGCGCTTGTTTGCGTTTAGCTGGATTGCACCTCTTACTCAAAACATCACAAACTACTTCCATGACAGCTAGCCTGCTAGCTCGTTTCAGATGCGAGCTCACCCCACGGAGAGGTTTTTCTCGAGTGGACAAGCCTCAAGTGGGGAAAAAACTTGGATTTCAGTTACTATGTGTCAGTGTGTAAGTGAAGCACAATTGGCACCGGGAGTGCAAAGCCCCTGGCATCAGGGTGGACAAACGTAGCGTTAGCTTAGAAGGCTCCCATAAGCTAAGGAAGTCAAAACCTAGCAAGCTAACCTCGCAAACAAATTATGGAGTTCCTGACACACTCCTCGTTGTTTAAACACGCACTTTGGTGACAAAAAAAAAATAGATAAAACCATAACCATATATAATAAGAAATATGCGTGAGTTAGCTCGTTGGTATTGACTGACGCACCGCTGAGCAAGGGTTAATGTTAGCTCCGTTAGCCTAGTTAGCCCTACGAATGACAGCCCAGCCTCCGCGATATTTATAATTTCGCTTTATCCGCTCACCTTCCTTGATTTATCCCTTGCTCTTTATCGTTGATGGCGGTAGTATAAATCCGTCTGTATCTCTCCGCCAGGGCTCGTCCTGAGAGTAAAAGCTGGTACCGAGTCCGACAATCCGACTGGGCTCCGGGGGTCGGGCAAGAACCCATACCCGAACCGACTGTGGAGAGGTCGGCTCCCGCTCCAGAAATGACCCTGACACCCAGCCCCATCGACGGCGATAAGGAGGGCAGTATCCCACCACCGGCGGCCGCTGCCGCAGCAGCACACATCATCGTTTTGCAGAACAATGCATATATATATGTATCTCACACAAAAGATATCACAGCCAGATAATCTCTATCCATCAGACGCAATCCACGTGTCAATATATCCACCACATGTCACATCATTTGTCCGTTCCGAGCTGCGAAAATACCACAACGAGCATCCACGGGGTCCCTCAGCGGTTATGAGCGCAAATTGTAGCCAATCTGGTGGTGCAGCTAAAACCAATGTAGTCTTGCGATCCGGCTACAGCGCCAACACGGTGCTTCGACTCCGAGGAAGATCTTCTCAAGCCATAACAAAATCGTCAAACAGCAGAAACGAAAGTATTCATTTAGAAAGACTGCGCTGTCGAGTTTCGCTTTTTGGTTCGTTCCTTGAATATTTCTTGACCCCGGAGAGGGAGCACCCTCAATTGGGCTGCCATCTTAGCTCCATCATCCCTCCCCTCCCTGGCTGAGCCTTGCGTCGCCAGCATGCCGGGATATTTTCATACGTCTGAACCGGGCGATGCTATCATTGATTTAGCCGATCAATTACCTCCCTGTGTACAATCGCTGTTCGTCGTAGTTCACTTTAAAAAAAAAGAAAGAAAGAAAGAAAGTCAGCGCAACATTCATGGAGGCTCAAGACAGCCTCATAGATGAGAGACAGGCTATTTTTTGAGCATTGTGTACAGTTGGATTGTGGACATTTAAATTGTAGAAGTCAGTACAGCAAAGGCCCCTCCCAGGTTGATCTAAAATTGGCACACGGAGATGGATTGCTCTTGGGATCGTTGCCCACAATTAGCATGGCCTTTAAAAACGGAGTTGCATTATTTTTGCATGCTGCACTCATCCATTTGGTATTGCTCCATATACATTGGATACAGGTCGCACTTTTTTGTTTTTTTCTCCAATGAAACCGTGTGTATCTGTGAACCTTGCCCTCTGATGTGCCTTCTTGAACTTGTCCATAGCTGGCACAAGCACTGCAGGTATCGATCAGCCATCGCCGTTTATTGATCTCAATCGTGCTGCTGTGGGTTTTTCTTCACCAGCGGTGACTGCGATTATTAAATCTGCTCATTGCTGCCTCAGATAAAACTGCACGGAAATGCTGAAGTGCGTCAGCTGTGCATTACGCAGATTGCAGTGGTGGTAATATTTGCATTTTTTTTTAAAGTCTCACAAGGGCTGACATGCAAGGGTGCAGGAGGAGCAGAAGAGCTGCAGAGGGGAATGAGAAACACTGCGCTGGGTAACATCAAAATGGCAGTAAAGGCAAAGAAAAGAAACAGGGGGGGAAAAAAAAGCACCACTGCAGTGCAAAGGTGGACAGGGAACCAGGTGAAGGCAGAGTGCTGCTTACACCTTCATGTGTGATACAAAAACTATTTAGCAGATCATGTTTCAAAATGCCTTACTGCATCCTTTTAAATACTTGTGCATGTGAAGGTGCATTTACATTTATTTATTCATTTAGAGAGAGAGAGAGAGAGAGAGAGAGAGAGAGAGAATGACAAAGAGGTACAGGGCCCTGGTGATGCTTTATTGGCTGCACAGCATTGCAGTGGCCCAATGACAAGAAAGAGGTAGGTCTACTGTCTCTTCTCATAGCAACCCAGAAAGCGTTCAGAGATGATCAGTGTCAGAGTGCCAGCATATATCTGTGATGACAAAACCTGAAGAATTGTGCTCTTAGAGCTGTCGTGGGAAATATTACAAGTGAAAAGCAGCTCTCTTAAAGCATGTTATAGTAGTTTTAACAGTCTTAACATAGAAGGTTATTAAAAAAAAAAGAGCATGATTTGGTACTGAGTTGTGTAAGCTGAAGATGCAGTCACATCCAGAGGCTGCTCCCTTATTAACCCCCTGGTTGTCTCAGCTCTGACCAGTTACAGTAAATAGAGGGAGGAGAGGGCGAGGGATGTCTGGGCAGAGTTGAAGCCCATATAGGATACAGACATGAGCAGAGCTGACACAGCTGACATCCAGTCTCCTCACACATACACAGGAACTGGGGCTGCTATAAAAGTCTAAATAGGCTGTTAGGTTTTATGGAACCTTGATGTCTTAATATTATAGTGTCTCAGTATCATCAGTATTGACCTGACATAATGTGTTTTGGTTCAATAGCTTTGACAAAAGCAACTATGGACAGAACTGTGTCAGCCTCCATTTATCTGGGGAAATGAAATGTGGTGTTTAAAGTTCAACCAATTTGTTTCAAACGTGGGTAATTTTGCTTGTATTTTGTTTCTTTTCATTCACCGAGAATATTAATGATCAAAAAATCTGTAGGACTGTGGTTCTAATGGCTGCTAATGACTCCTAATGTGTTTCAGTACATGACTGGAGAGCAAATTAATTGGTTACTCGCACACTGATTTGCCTCATTTACGGTTGAACGAAGGTGCTGATGTTGACTCAAGAGTCTCGTGTTCAAATTGCTCTGGTTATATTGAAATTTGTAATTCGCTGCATTATTTTATGAATTTTTCAATGTAATTTCTTCATAAATAGTGCAGTGTTGCACATTACAAAATCAAAACACACGTAAACTTAAAGGTAAACTTGCACGCTTTGTCAGGCAGCTAAATATTTTTGTTGGCACACTGGCTGCCAGATCTAATACACGGTGCTGTGGTGACTCTTTGTGACTAAGGGGGCACCAGAAAGTAGCTTCTTCTATTGGCTGCTAGTGCATTTCTCTGTTTTGTACTGACAATTGACACGTACTACTATCTCTTTCAGTCACCTTGATAGCACTTCTATATTTATCAGTGCTCTTCTGACTCACTAAGAGTAAAATCCTAAGGTCGTATATTGCATTGGACGACTTGTCTTGCATTTATGTATTTTCATGTAGCCAAGCAACCTGGAATGTAATTTCTATCATTACAGCAATAGCGCCACCCAGTGCTGATCATTTACCTGAATGTGAAATTCTACAAAGAGCAGGAGGATGTTGAACTCAAGGGAAATAAATTTGAGGCTCCTCAAGCTGTTACTTAATGACATATCAGTCATAGCTGAGTGTATTGTACTTTCATCAAAAATTCTCTTTTTTCTTTAAATCTTTGCTTCAGCCTGCTTTAACCTGGCATTTAGGTCATTACTGGATAGCCTGCATTCCTTTCTCTATGTCACTGTGACTAGGAGGGGCTCATCTATCAGTATCGTGTTGTCACACCCCTGCATGCTATGTACCTTTCATACCTCTGATCATACAGGACACGCCGCTCCCAGTAATAACGCTCACGCTCACAGTCAGTCTGACAGTTTTGCTTCAAGTCCGTCTGTCACTTGAGATTCTTATCTGCTCCAGATGATGTGTTTTCTTTTAGGAATCAGTCTCGTACCTTCCACATCTGTCATTAAGCAGTCAGGTATGTCTGCTTGGCTGGCAGTACACATGGCTTAATCAGTTTAACTACACATGATATCAGAAGAAATCTGATTCAAAGTGTACATGTTTAAACCTACAGAAAAACAAGTTCATGCATCAGTAGACAAGCTGATTTGTGGTCGGACATCATAGGTATAAGGACTCGATTTAGTTTGTTTTGACATTTTATTGGACCTCGGTGATAACACGTACTTTTATTATCCCACACGTGCAAAATATCCACCGCCAATCTAACTGTGTTAAAGTCAGAGGGGTAATCCTTTAAAACAGGGACTGTCAAACATAAAGCTCAGGAGCCAGAGTCAGCGTGGCAAATGCGCCAATCCAGCCCACAGGATAGGAAATGCGAAGGATGGTATAATATTTGGAATTTTAACTGTATTTTCATGGGTTTTAAAGCTTTTACAGACTTCCCCCAAAGTAATGAATAGATAAACAGTTAAATGACAGATGATAGTGCTTTTTCACCATCTACTATAGAAATTTCTGGGAAATTTCATTTCTTTATAACAGGCCTACAGTAAAGAGGGGAAAAAAGAAAGAAAGAGAAATTTTTCTTTGGATTAACAAAATCTTTCTGTGTTATAATAACAGGACAGTCTGGGCAGTGAGCTACCAGAGCTTTTCATGTAACTTTGCACATTTATTCCTTACAATTTAAACCCAACAATGTCTTTCATTTACTACAGCACCACAGAGAACCGAGATGTACTGTTGAAATTGCACATCTTTTTCTTATATTAAGATATCCCAGGGATTACATGTGTAGTTAAACTGCTTTACATTAACAGAAAGGGGGATTTCACTGACCCAGCCCACTTAAGATCAAAGATCAAAATGGCCCGTGATGTAAAACAAGTTTGACATCCTTGCTTTAAGAGGTACCAGCATCGCATGTTGAATTCACCTTGGCAACTCCTTCATAAATCTGCATTAAATATTAAAATACAGGGCACTGATTAAGCTCACCACCTTGACTAGGCAATCTATATGCCAAAAGGCTATAGCAGAGGGTCGGGCTTGAATCTGCCCATACTTACACAAATGCAGAGGATTTCTGAAAAGTGGAATTTATGGCATAGCTGTCACATTGCATTGATTTGGATAGAAGTGTACCTAATGAAGTGACTGCTGTGTTTTATATTTCTATTTTCTAGTTATATCACAGTGAGTATGAAATGAACGTGATTGCTATCTAGTGATAAAAAATATATTTATGCTACTTCAAGCCTGTAGTGTGATTAGGACAGAGAGAATCCCACACACACATCGCTGATTTGCTTCATCATTACTCAAGTTGAGCTGCAGGTCTTTCAGCACTCCACCCAATTCCATTTTTTTTCCAACCTTTAAGCAGAAAAACAAGCAATTAGGAAACAGCGATGACGAATGTAGAAACATGCACAGTGAGAGAGAGAGAGAGAGAAAAATATTCTTTGATTCTTCCGTAAAACCACACCTGTGGGTGGCCTTGAATCTCCACTCCCTTAAGGTTTAAAGCAGAAGGAATGACAAGGGTGTGATTGTAGAGTGTAGTGTGATAGACTGGTGTTGAGACCTGAGCTGGAGTGAAAGTTTTCATTGAGTCAAGAAGGCTTCTGCCAGAGGTATGTACCCAGTCTCTGTGCAAATCCTTCATCAATTTAGATGAATATTTCTGTGTAATGATACTTCCGAGGTGTTAAAACATGTATGATAAATTTAAATGATGCATGTGATGAGTTTTTTTTTTAAACAAGATGTTTTGCACTGAGGTGTAAAGGAAAATAAACCAAAGAACACGCTGTGTTTGAAGGTTATGTAATGATATCAGTGAGAGTGTCAGACTCTACTTATTTTGAGGAAATGATGCACACCTTACAGATACAAAGAGGAGACAGTACACAGATTTTCTGCCTTTAATGTATTTTCAGTGTAAAGAATGACAAACTGCTGACTGGACAACGGATCTGATCTGTTGTGCTATATATTATCTGAAAAATTGTAAATCATCTTCGAGAAACTGATTTCCAAACCAGTATGTTTTACTGTATAAGTCTTAATTGTATAAAAACCCAGTAATACGCACCAATGACAAATAGCACTCATCCAACTGATGAATAGACCAATACTGGATTTACAGTTGTAACTTCTATCAAAGCTGTAAATCTGCTTCGAGGTTTATGATGTGTGTTGAAAGGCCACAATCTTTATCATCAATAGCCTGTGGCCTGTTACCAGTCCACCACTGTGTTTTGCTGACAAAGGTGTGTGTTTGGAGAAGGTGTGTCACATATGTGGGTACAAATCAAGATAAACCAGTTCAGGGCTCCTTTTTTTAAGTCTGGGGTTAAAAAAAAAAAACCCTTTGATTTACTGCAGAGATGATGCTAAATCCAACACTGCAGGTTAACAAAACCAGTCTGTCCATGAAGTGTGTATATGTGCTCATGACATAAATATACAGGTGATACAAAACAGTGATTCCTGAGCTTTACAGCTAAGTTCATATGTTCACTTGAGTATGAGCACAGGCAGTACCAATGGCACATGAAAGGTTTCAGCCTACAGTGCCACCTTGTGGCTAATGAGCTGGGGTTTTTCTATTGTGTGATCATTCTCTTGTTTTTTTTTTACTTACAGGTGCGGTTAAAAAATGAGCGCATTCAGAACTAGTAAGTGAGAAACATCAAATGATAAAATGTATGAATCAAATTCAAAGCAATGCAAATTTTTAAAATATCAGATGTAAGACTGAAAGGTGCCAGATATGACATGACTGTGATGTATATTAATTATGCTCATGATATACTTAATATATATGTTTGAAATTGTTTCCCTTCATTATTGCACTCATTCAGATAGGTTAACTGATTGCTTGTAATAAGACAGTACCAATCAAGACTAATAATCAAGAGAAATCTAGGCAGCATGTGTAGATAGAGAATGCAGCACAACATGGTGAGGTTCATGCAGAAGACAAGGCTATTTATACACAGGAATAAACTGAGGGGTAAAGAAGGGAGCAGAAACAGCTGGGTAACAACAGATAATGACAACTGAGATAATGAGGCAGGGAGAGATAAACTATACCCAAGAACCACAATAAAACAGGAAGTAAAACACAGCTAAACAGGGGAAGATTAACAAAGATAAAACCTTTCTCCAAGACTAAAGATAAACACAGAAAAACTGGAAATAAAAATACTACAGCAAACTGAACGACGCAAACTCAAAAACTGAGAACTAAAATGTTTAAGGTGGCAACTATAAAAGTGGAAGGAAGGAAGCCAAGGTGAAAAAGCCAGAAGATAACAACTAGAAATCCAAAACTCAAAGAACAGACTAAACACATACAGAGGACACAGCAGAGGTAGAATCAACATAACATCAGGAAAAGTATAAAGAACCCTAATCATGAATCATACTCAAAACAAAAAGGAATCATGAACTCGCAAAACTCTGAGTTCCAGAAGCATAATTAGAATAATAATGTTAAAACACCTTCAGCATTTCATTCCAGGAGCAGAGCCAGGTGCTAATTAGTATTTATCTAATAGGCTCTGTTATAGTCTGTTAACTCTATAGAAACGTTTACATGCTTACAACAAAATGTGTTACTTAAGTATATGAATGATAGACAATCAGGTTTTCTCTGTCTTGTACCAGCAGCCAAGACGTCGCATCTAAAAGACAACAGCTGGATCAGAAAACCAAATAATGAGGATGAACCTGTCGAGTAAGTGCTACAAACATAAAGGGCAAACCACAGGTGCTCTGTTGGGATTACTCACCCATGCAGTTTGGGAACAGCAGAGTTGATAGGGTGTGACTTTCTGGTCAAAGCTCAGCTTTCTTGCAACCTTAAAAAAGGCCTTCTCACATTTCTTCTGTCAGAGTGTTGAGTCACCTCTGTTTGTATCAGTGAATTCATTTTTATTTTGTTTGCTTGCATCTTTACAGCGACGATCCAAACTTTGGCAAAGCTGTTCTCAGCCGACGCAAATCCAATGACATTTTAGAGAGGTAAAACAAACATTTAAATTCACCCTGAATTGCAGACGAGACAAGGAAGACTAATAATGTGTGTGATGATGGTGTTTAAGGTAACAAAAGAATTGTTTTGCATATTAATTTTTATGTGTTTCTCATAGTTCAGAGCCTGTAGAACCAACCCCCACCAAAACTACATCAGTGCACGAGCTCAGCAAGAGGTACCATTTCTGTGACGCTGTGGCATATTAGTGTGATATATTTAAATAAAGATCATAGAAACAAATCACGACAAGAACAATAATGTGTAATTTCTGTCACTGAAGGTTCACTGGAAGCCAGAGGGACCTGGAGACCTAGTTAGTACAGTTTTTTTTTTAAATAATATCCATAATTTTATTATAATTATATTATCATTAATTTGTGCAAATGAAGACGTGAGGATTAATAATGGTTCTCTTCTCTTAGCAGCACTCTCCCTCCCACTAAGACCTCCTACACTAAAAGGTAAATTTTCATAAAACAACTGACAGCACAATATCCAGTCTTTGTGGAATTTTTGGATTGGGGAATCACTTGAATCATTTGCATCTTTGTTGCAGTACATATTCATCTGTGAACCCGGATTCTCCCACACTGTACGTAAAGCTCCAGTCTATTACACATAATGCAAAAATCAACAGATGCAATCATTTTAATGTGTAATTTTGTATTTCACATGTCACTGCAGCACCACCACAACCAAGACTACTGTGACAGAGTATCCAAAGACAAGGTACACAAGGAATGCATGAACACACCAATGAGGAAACGCGTTACAATGACACCTTTGGTAAATGAGTTTTGCATCTCTCTTCCTTCAGCACCAAAACCACTGCAGTCACCAAGGACGGAACAACCACCGAGACCATCATCACCACCACCGAAAGTGTCAGGTAGCAACTCTGCAAAATGTTACATTAGTATACATTTAATCTGTGTCATTTTATTGATGTTTTATTTATTCGCTTTCATAGATCTCCTGTGTCTAAAACTCCAGTCAGTTCTGAGACATTCTCCGAGCGGGTCAAGTCTTCCACCAAAGGGTAAAAATACTATAGTTATTAATAGCAATACTTGAATTAAATCGATTATAAGCAGGCCTTACTTAAACAGTCTTTTTCTAATTGTACTACCACGAACTTTAACATTTAACATGCTATCTTAGGCCTGCAGAGTCTGAGATGTAGGTTTGGCAGCAAACTGCCAAAACGTCTGCTTTTACAGAGGCGCTCACACTTGCTGATGATCAACTAATCAGGTGTATTTGATTATCAGCACCTGGCTGCTACTCACCCTCTTAAAATTGATGAAAACAGAAAGAGTGTACTTCGTTTTTCTTAGAACGCCATAAAGTGATGTGAAAACTTTCTTTCTTTCTTTCATGACTGTATGTTTGCAATTCTAAAAGTTTTAAAGATAACACTCTGAGTTAATATTCAATGTTTACATAATGTTGCTTAAATGTCATAAGCCAGTAAGGTTGAGCTCACAGATATGATAGTTAACAATGCTCTTTGCTTTAGCAACTAACCCAGTATTTTAAAAGCCTAATGAAAATTGCAGATATGTGTGTACAGTTTACAAAAAGACACAACATATGAGCACAACATACTACAATTCTAAAATATTGAGTTTTTCCATGTAAAGTTAACTTAGATTCTGGGAGGCTGACTTTTCCCCATCTTTCCAAACAGGCAACAATACCCGACCTACTCACCCACCAAAACAACAACCAAAGTGATAGAGAAGACTATTACCAGCACTCAAGAGTGAGCCACAATCCGATTATTCAGTTAGTGCAGAATACAAATCCATACAGTACGTCACTTGCAATTTAAACTCTTTTTATATTTCATATTTCTGTGCAGTCAGGAGGACAAACCTTATAACCCATTATCTATCAAGGATTCTCTCTCACCCACAGACAGGTGACATTTTCACTCATGAAGCCCAGAACTTGAATTATATTGATCATGGCACCAGGCTATCAGTAATTATATACTCAACAAGATGTGTTTTTGTTTTTGCAGCGAAAAAACGAGCTCAACAACTGAGACTGTGGTACTGAAAAGCAGCTATGATACAAAGTGAGTACCATCCTAATTCAGGGAAGGCTGCGTATTGTTAAGATTACACATTCAAGTTATTATGATCAAAGTAATTGTTTTAATATAATAATAAAATATAATGAATTTATTATTTATTCATGTTATCTGTTACTGCAATGTGCCATGAACTGTACTTTTGTATAAAACTGTGAGCCGTCACAGTGCAGCACATTAGTGCCACATACTTGTGTATTTAACTTTTAAAAATTCGATTATACGCAACGCATCTGAAGGAACAGCGTGAGTGAATAATGTGGCCTTGCAATGATTAGCGCCTTGTTCAGTGTGTTTCTGTGCTGTACTATACACCCACAGAGACAGGCCTGTCAATCAACACAACACAGACATTTTAAAGGAAAACGATCCTTCCGGTGCTAGTTTTCTATAAGAACGAGGCTCTGACATGATACTCTTCTTTAAAAAGAAAAATCATAAACAATAACACACAATCAGGGTTTTTGCTTCAGTGTTGGCTCTTTAGCCCCGCACTAAATGATGGTAAATGTTACTCTAAATATTCCTGAACAACAGATGTGACTGAGTTTGCTGATGTCATGACTCCGTGTTTTCATTAAACTTTGTCTGCAAAATGCCGCAGATGAACATTTTTCTGTGTTTTACTATCACAAAGGTTGGAAAGCACTGAGTAAATAAAACGTTTCAGTAAATTGTTTGTGCAGTTATCCTGAAATTTGTACATGTGACAGCTGTTCAGCAAAGTTTTATCATTCAGCTATCAAAGCTCGACATAGTAACTACTGAGCAACAAATAAGCAACATTGTATCTAAACTATTTCTGTTGTAGTGCTAATATATTGTGCTTATATTGTCTTCATTGCAGCAAATCAACTGTGTCCACTACTGAGACTGTGACATTGAGAAGCAGCTCTACTGAGTAAGTTATTGCGGGACACTGTAAGCAGAGTAGCACTGACATTACAATCTCATTGTACATCCTGTGTAATGACAATAAAGGCATTCTATTAATACCCGACAGCCAAATAAAACTTTTGGTCTTATTTTTCTTTTTCAGTGATGTTTTTAGAACTACAACCACCGAAAACACTTCCTCTACGTAAGATAAACCTTGTATAAACCTCTGCTGTTGTACAAATGGAAACACTGTTGAAATATAAGAAGAGTTTAATCACTATATTCATAATGTTGTCACTGCAGAGCTGAGGATAAGCTGTATGACATCCTGCTGCCTAGTTCCGTCAGATCTGACTCGTATTCCCCAATCAGGTGAGACGCCTCAGTGAATATTTACCCATCAGGAAAACAACCAGCTATTTCACCATTATGGTGCATGAAACATGACATTTTGTCATTTTCTTAGCAGTACATCAAGCATCACAAAGAGTGAGACTATCATTGTGGAGAGCAGCAGAGGGTAAGTGGAGGAAACCAATGACCAAATATGTGCAATGTATTGTTTGTTTTTTTGTTTGTTTGTTTGTTTATAAATCTACACTGTATATTCTGACATTTATCTTTCTGTGATTCAGAAAAGAAAGCCCCACTATGACCCGCAACCTCTCCAGGTAAACTAGCAAATGCACCTTCAATTGATCCAGCGCTAAGAACATAATATTAACTACATCCACCTGAACTAAAACAAAGTTCTGTTGCTCTGCCATATCACACTAATTCCTTTGCCTCTTTTATGCACAGCTACAGCTCATACTCAAAAGATACACCCTCCACCCGCACCACGTCCTACACTGTAACTACCAGGTAACCTTTTGACTATTGTCACCATCTCTCACCCTTTTGTTTTAGAGCTAGTGTGCAGTGTGGCTATAGTCTTTCTATTATTGCTGATTTGTTCTGTGTTTTTCACACTCAGTGACAACTACAGCAGTGATCGTAACACCTACACTTACTCCAGACCAGACTCCAGGTAAGAAGCAAAGCAAAGCAGAGACATTATAAACAGTATGCACTAAAAAGGTTCTGAATCTCACATGTGATCTCTGTTCCATTTTTGTCTTTTTAAAGTTATGAGTACACCAGCATCACGAGTCCCTCTGTCTACACTTCTTCAACATACAGGAGCAGGAGGTATTGGATGATCTTTTGAAAAACTATGCCAAGGACATTATATAAGTTAGTAAAACAACACTCTGTTGCTAACTCTCACAGCAGGTCAGATGACATTCTGTCAGACCCAGCCTACTCATCGTCATCTGTAAAGAGCGTGTATGCATCTCCTGAAAGGTAGGAAATGGGCAACACTAGTCTCCATAGACGCTGGAAACAGCTGTTTGAAAAAAAAAAAATGTGCAGACTGAAGGTCATCTGGAAGCACTGTGAAGCTGTACTTGTGCACAGTGTTTCTTTGAGCAAAGCGCAAATATCTGCATGATAGTGCGCTAACATGCTGATGTGAAGCAGGTATCATGTTAACCACCATAATGCAGCATGTCAGCATGTTAATATTTGCTTATTAACCTAAAGCACAAAGTACACTTAGAGACCATGAGTTTGGTCAAAAACCAAACTACCTGTAGGTTTCAAGGCAATCCATCAGCTGTAGCACTAGTGGAAATGTGGTGTGATTGCCAAAGTCTTCAGGATAAGGGAGCAAGGATCATTGGCTGAGATATTTTTAAATAACAATTTCCAAAGTCAAGAAGACACATAGAGAGCCACTGTTCTTTTACTGTGATGTAAACACGCGATAAATTCTTGTCCCACACAGGACAGTGCTGGAGAAAGACCTGTGCACAACCTGTCGTAAGCCCTTCACCGTCGATGCCAAGATGGTCCTGGATGACATAAAGATTAAATGCCATGCTTCCTGCTTTAAAGTGAGCATATTCATTTTAAGATGTGCCTTTCCTTACATTGGTCAACAACAAGCAGTGGTTGAAGAACACATGTTTTAATACTTTACCAAAGCAAAACTATCAATGTCACAATGCTTTCTTTGCTAAGTATTGTTTTCAACTTAGCAGTGACTCATGATTCACTAATCTTCTTCAAGACCTCCTAGAAATCTGTGAAAATGTATATATCAAGAGAAAGAGCATGAAGATTTTAACACTATTGTATGATGTGAAAACACTGACTGCTGGAATGTTTTGTCATGTGTGGGGATAGTGTTAGGAAGCTTTGTTACAAGTCCTGGTCTAAAGCCAAGCTTGCAGCAGTTGAATGGAAATCAGTTTTTCATATTTTCTTTAAAAAAAAAACACACACACACACACATTTCCACCTGAACTTTTCTCACCATGACTAAAAATATCTTCTGTGAAAAAGGCTGTAGCATCTGTTGATAGTTAATTGCAAGTAATATCGTGTGTGAGTATTTATTAGTGTGTCTCAGGGTACTTTTTCCTCATGTGAGCATTTGTGTTTTGGCAGTGTGAGGTGTGTAACATTACTCTGGGTAATCTGAAAGCTGGGGACAGCTTGTGGATTTACAAACGCATGGTGCACTGTGAGAACTGCTTTGAGGTCACCAAAGGTAAGTAAAAGTATACATATATTTGCATTTCTTCATTGTCCTGAATGTAAAAACTCCTGTAAATAAATGCTTGCACTGTGTGTATTAGTTTATTTGGTTTAATTCAAATTGTACTATCCTCCCCCCCACAGAAAAATGGCGACGCTGATCCTCCAAAAACACTAAATGGATTATTGAATATCAGCTTTGGGTGTCATGGGAACTCGTGGACTTGCATTATAATGAGCTGACAAATCTTTATCTGGGTGTTTTGTGAAATGTTATTTTAATAACATAAATGCAGTATATTATAAAACATATAGTAGCTGTATTGCCGTGATATTGGTGTTTCTGTATCTACCTCTATACAACATATCAGCTTTTATTGTCTTTGGCTTGCATCTTTTAGGGAAACTCTTCTTTCTAATATGAAACCTTGAGATATTGAGGGCCGGGGGCTTTTTCTTTGTGCAATAAAAGCCATAAAGTATCTTTATCTAAAAAAAAAAAAAAAAAAAAGTTCTACTTCTTGTAAGACTTCTGTGGTTATTTTCTTCTTTAATTATATACATATTGATGATGATGATGATGTGGCCTCTAAAAGTCTGTGAAATCCCCATATCAACAATTAGCAAGATGGACAGCTTAGCCAATGGTTTCATCTGTAAGTGGTTGGGTCTGCCTGTTGCTTTTCGGACACAAGCCTGCTTGGCCAAAAACACACTGCTGCTCCCCCTCAAACCCATCGGCACAGGGTACAAACAAGAGAAGGCACTCTGCAGACCTGCTCGTAAAAAGTGCACAAGTCCCCATCTGTACAGGACACAAGTGGAGGGCGCAAGCCAAAGTAAAGCACACTATCTCCAATCTGCAACATCGTGAAGTGAGGGGGTTAGTCCAGTCTGGTCGTGTCGGCCTAGGTTGGGGAACCTCGCAGCAGTTCTGGTCCAAAGCCACCAAGCGACAGCAGAGGACCATGATGGTGGAGCAGGTCACAAGATTGGATCAGGAGCGTTTCTACATCGAGGCAATAGCCCAGTCCAACCAGGGAGCCTGTGATGGGGCGTGACCATCAACAGGTGTGTCACCTGGGCAAACATCTGGAAGACACTACAATCGAAGATCAGCTTCCTGATAAGGGCGACCTATGACACCCTCCCATGCCCGAGGAATCTCACCCAGTGGTTCTGAGATGAGGTAACATCAAGGCAAGCCTCCAGCACATTCTGCTGGGGTGCAATGTGGCGCTAACCCAAGGTCATTTAAGGTGGCGCCATGATCAAGCTCTCGCCAAGCTAGCTGAGGTCCTTGAGAGATGCAGGGTGGCAGCAAACTATACACAGCATCCACAAAGCTTGTACTGATAGACTTTGTTAGGTCTGGAAGCATGCTCTGTCCTCCCTCAGGGGAAAGAAATTACATCCTCTCCTGGAAAGGAGTGGCAGATGTTGACAGACCTCAGAAAGCAGTTGATCTTCCCAAGAAAGATCTTAACAACTGCGCTCCACCCAGACATTGTCATGTGGTCTGTGGTAGAGAAGAGGGCCCTCTTCATTGAGTTTACCATCCTCTGGGAACAGGGCATGGCAGCAGTGCCAGTACATGACTAGATGTACCTCAAGTACACTGAGCTGGCAGAAGAATGTCAAGAGGCTGGTTGTAAAGTTTACCCCGTGGAGGGTGGATGCAGTGGATTTGTGGGGAGGTCAGCAGGAGCAGGGGTAGCAGGAGCAACCCTGTGAAAAGTCTCAAAGGAGCTGGGGGAGGAGGCTGAGAAAGTGAGCTTTCTGGCACTACTACTACTATGGTTGAGGAGACAAGAATTGGCAGCTGCAGATGGTGGTGGGGATACGTCCCAATCCATACCACTTCCCTCCCTCCCAAAGATGTTCTGGCTCAGGGGGCGAAACATCAGTGAACGGCAGTGCACTGGTAATGGTACCAGTGGAGGCGCCTAAAATTCCACAGCAGAAAGAAGCACCTTACCTAAATAAAGACCTATGTAGAATGGTAATCTAACTAATAAAGTCATAATTTACAGTTAATAGACACTTAATACATTAGAAGAGACTAGGGTAATTATACAAAATATTGTCATAAAATCTATCAACAAAGTCATGTTCTCTGCAGTGTTTTGCTAAGTTTTGTGGGGTCAGGAACCTGATCTGGGTCATGTTTTCATGTGTTATTATGAAATGTATGATTTTGAGTTGCATAATTATTTTAAAAAAACAAAACATTAAATCAGTTTTATATTTTATATAGCCAATATATTTCAAATACATCATTTACTCTTCAACATCTTACCTAAAGTAGGTGAGCTTGCTTTCTAGCACTGCCTAATAACTCAGTTAGCTCAAATAATTTGTATTTAAGAAACTGTACCATATTTTATTTTAGTGATATAACCCATAATAAGCACTAAATTAAGCTAATTTAGTTCATTCATACATCTTTAGTTAAAAACTACAACTGTCTACCTACAGCCACTGGCCACTTTATTAGGTACACATTATTAGTACTGGGTTGTCAGGTTTCTGTGTTTTCCTGCTTCTAGGTTTTTGCAAACTCAGTATTTGCAACATTTTATACTCAGATAAATTAATAAAAATAGAGGAAATACACAGTGCCATAAAAAGGTATTTGCCCCTTCCTGATTTCTTAGTTTTTGCATATTTATCACACTTACATTTTTCAGATCATCAAACTAATTTTAATATTGGACAACAATAACTGAAGTAAATTTTAAAAATGTCATTTTTTAAATGATGACTTCATTTATTAGGGAAAAAAGCTATCCAAACCTACCTACTGTGTTAAAAAAGCAATTGCCCCCCGAACCTAATAAATTATTGTGCCACCCTTGGCAGCAAGAGCTGTAATCAAGTGTTTGCGATAACTGGCAAAGAGTTTTTTTACTGTGGAGGAATTTTCCTCCTTTGCAGAATTGTTTTAATTGAGCCACAATGAAGGGTTTTCGTGCACGAACGGGCTGTTCAAGGTCACGCCAAAGCATCTCAGCTGGATTTAAGTGCAGACTTTGACTAGGCCACTCCAAGACCCTCATTTTGTTTTTCAGCCATTCAGAGGTGGACTCGCTGGTTTGTCTTGGGTCATTGTCCTGCTGCATAATCCAAGTGAGCTTCAGGGCACAAACTGATGCCGAATATTCGCCTTCAGGATAGATGTTACTTTAAATTATGCTTTTTGAGATCTTTTAGCCTGCTTCACTTTGTCATACAGGTTCTATTTAAGTGATTTCTTGATTTAACAGGTCTGGCAGTCATCAGACCTGGGTGTGGCTAGTGATGTTGATCTCAGCTTTCAAAAAATATATCATTAACCACTGTGCTCGGTAGGATTTGGATAGCTTTGGGTTACCTATGTCAATGTTAAAATTTGTTTGATGATCTGAAACATGTGTGATATGCAAAAACATAAGAATTCAGAAAGGGGCAAATACTTTTTCATGGCACTATACATACATAATTTAATTGACGTGGTTTTTTAAGACATTTTAGAGTAATATCAAACGTATCAGTACTATTTCTTAAATATCTAGCTCCTTTAAAAGTGCACTGTGGTAGGCTGCTAAAAAAATGTTGATTACTTGGCAAAATAATGAGTGCACTTACTGTTCCTCAAAATTGTTAAAGACTTAAAGCTCAACCTATGATTAAAGACTGATAACATGTAGGCTAGAACCTCTCTCTGTGTGCCCATAATAAATACTTCCTCAGCAGTGGTGCGATGGGAGTTGAACTCCAAGCTGCTGACCAATCAGATGGAGGCTGTGCAGTCATCCCAGCAGCAGCATCAGTGTGTATCTGTGAGTGTGTGGCAGCTTAAAAGGGGGAATCTGGACACCCTCTCTGAATAGAAGAGGACCCTCTGCAGGCAGGCCGTAGGTTGTTTTGTTTTTTTCCTCATCTCAATGTGTTTTTTACCAAATGGAAGCAGAGGTGTTGAACCCCCAGATGATGGCAGACGTCAATGGCAACAATAAAATCACCAGCGCGGAGCTCGAGGTGTTGAAGCTGCAGGAATTAGTGCGAAAATTGGAGAAGCAAAACGAACAATTGCGGACTCGAGCGAACGCTGTAAACAATTGCTCCATCGGCCCCCATCTTCAGACCTCGTTGTCGTGTCTGCACGGGGGTACGGCGTGCGTAAGCGACAGTTTCTCCACCAAATATGACGTTTCTAGTCCGACACAGTCGCATGCGGGTGTCCTCTCACCTCGAGGTTCGGCGGAGGAGCCTTTCGCCTATTTTCAGCCGAGCTCGGTGTCTCCTGATGCCGCTGTGGAGGACAGCGGCGCCGCTGGAGACACAACTGTTTTGGATGAGGTTGAGATTTTGGACCTCAACGCCGTGCTCCCTGTCAGAGAGCCTGATAGCTGGTAACTACTCTGTTTATGTCTATCAATTCATTATGTGTTGTAGGAATTTACAATCAAAATCACGTTCTGTTTGTCTGTCCCTGGTGCGTGCTTCATAGGCCACATGACTACCAACCAGCCGTAGTTTTGAGACAGTGTATGTAACGCATCCTCTTATTGATTACATCTGTCTTACGGACTCTGGAAAACAGTGATTTTTTTTCTTTCTTTTTTTGTACAAGAGGAAAAACAACAAAAACCAGATCTGACACAAGCTCGGGGCATCCCAGCATGCACTGTGCATGCAGCATAGGTATCTTTTCAGATTAGGCAGCGCTGGGATGAAATTAGAAACAATGACCCCCTTCAGCCTGTGATCAAACAGCTCGGCTTTGTGTGCTGTGTTCAGCCTGAGGCTGAACTAGTTTGAAGCACAGGCTGTAGACTTAAGTACCTGACTGCCGAACCGTTTCCAGCTTTATGTATCTGGTGTGACGATGTGGAAAATGTAGCACACAGCTGAATGCAGTGCTGATGGGATCCAGAGTTCAGCCGCTGTGTTGTATAGCCTGACTACATTTAACACAGCCAATTACCTCCCCCCCCCACCCACCCCCCCCCAAGTCAGTGTAACACTATGGCCTAGTTGCCAAAAAAAAAAGGGTCAGCTGTGTCTGGTAAGTTTTCTTCTACTTGGATTTTCACGTGACATCATTTAGTTAGAATCTAAGAGTCTAGTATTCTAGGATTTACAGACACACACATACACAGACAAAAAAGTGGAATTTATAGGTATTTTTTATTCTAGCTGAGGTGGATAGAGAAGCATCAAATTCTTTTCAGTCATGGTAGTGATAGGGATAGGGTCAGATGGAGGAAGATGATCTATTGTGGCCACCTTTAAAGAAAGAAGAGGTTTGTTTTTGTCTTGATAAATAGGTTGATTATTTAGTGTACAATGGGAAAATAATTTGTATTTAATTGATAGTTGACTAAATTTTGCAGCTCCTTCAGTAAGAAAAGATGGCCTCATGCACACCTGGTACATCAGCAGTGTGCTTTTTTTTTTTTTTTTTCTTTGATTCCTAGGTACTATTATTGTTCTCCAAATGCACAAATTTATCATATGTATCTCCGTGTAAAGAAACAACATGGGTTGCTTATAATGGTGAGCAGACCTAACTGTGTGTTTTGCTGCATGTTCCAGGCTGTACGTGAGTCCCAAAGCTAAGCTGCAGGGTGAGAGCGCCCTCAGCCCTCTCCAGTGGTGCAGGCAGGTACTGGACCACCCGGGTCCTGAGGTGGAGCTCGCTAAGATGACCCTCTGTCACAGACTGGATCAAGGTACAGTGTACTCACCACCCAGATTAACAGCCTTCATCTGTGGCCACATCTGTCTCTCTGGTCACTGACATGGGATCATAAGCTGAAAAATACTTCACACAAAATGTTTCCATGTGCAACAGAATTTCTGCTGCAGCACGTGAGCCGTGGGAGGTTTTCACTGCACAAAGCTCAACAGCTCCAACATTTAACTCTCTCTCTCTCTCTCTCTTTAAAGCTGCAAGTTTTACTTCACCCTGTGTTCCCAGAGAGTGGATATTTCTGTGGTAGCAGAGTTGGATGGACTAAAAATCTGCTTATATATATAAAAAAATCATCTTGGAAGAGCTCATTGCGTGTTGCTGAATGGCAGAATACTGCAAAATAATGTAGAAAGGATTATAAAGCTTTGGTCAAATAAGCATCATTTCACTAATTGCACCACTTATAATCAGCTCCATGTTAATGGATTTCAGAAGGAGTATTTTTGATATTAAAAGTGCAGTCATTGGAACAGCTAAGATACTGTGCAGGATCCTCAAGCTCCCAAGCCTCTGGCAGAGGACCGGAGCTTGGAGGCCAAAGACCGCCCACAGGGCGAGTGGGGAATTTTATGATATTGTTTTAGCAAAATTTTATTTTATTTTTTTAGCCCCTCCCCCCCCAAGTAGTTTGTTAGGAACAATAGCAAATGAATAAAGCTAAGTAAAAAAAGTTATGGATGACATTGATAGCATTTTTTTAAGTTTTCAGTTGATATTTTTTGTTATGTTATTTATTCCTATGAATTCTTTTGTAGTGACAATCTGATATTGTTATGCTGTAGGATTTAGTTACTAACAGTGTTCCTGCTGAGAATGACAGTGCATTTTATCATTTTATCCCCCACATTACTGGTGTGAGAATTTTACTTTCATTTCAGCGTATTCTCTGTCATTTATCCTCGGTTTTTGTTTTTCTAACAGCTGTACAACTTGTACTCACGGCAGATCAATGCAAAGTCTCTGCATGCTATGATATCCATTTTTCTAAGCATATTTCCACTAACTGGGACAAGGGCTTTATTGAGGTTTCAAAAATGATGATATGACATATGTATGAACTAACCTAAATCCATGATTATGACTCGTATTCTCGCGTGCTACCAAATATATATTTGCTGATAGACCCAGTTTCAGATCTGGTGCTTTATAGTTTTGGCTTTCATGCATGGGGATATGGTTACCATAGAAACATGCTTACATTAAATGGGTTTTCAGCTAGGCGCTCACTGCACCAAGAGCCTGCGCAGACTCTTGTACTTTGAACACTCATACTTTCCTCTCTCTATCCTGTTCATGTATGTGCTGTGATTTGAATAACCCAAAGAATTCCCTGTGATGATATATTTCATATTAATGGTTTGTGGTGTCCACGCCGTCACCTGATAATGCACATTTGTTAGTGTCTGTTTTCATGTTCACTGGTGTATCTGCGCAGTTGACGGTCCTCTTCCTCCTTTAAAGCTGTATTCGGTGAAGGCTGGCTCTCCTCCTCGGGGTCATGAATACATCCTTGTGTTTAAGAGCCAGCAGCCGTTGCTGGTGCAACTTGCTGTGAATGCTAGTTCATCCAGCAGAGTTTGAGCCTATTTGTGTCAGCAGTGCCGAATGCTCCACTTTGTCAGGTGTGAGCCTCTGAGACTACCAATCAGACACAATGAATGCACATTATGTAACCAATCTGAATTTTAATCACCGCTAGTCAGCATGAATTAGTCAGAATTAATAGTATCATCCCCTAAAAGCATACCCTGAAGTTAAGGGTTTATATATTGCATCTAATTGCTTTAATTTACCAGCGATTTACAGATTTGGTAACGCAAACCCAACAGCTCTTGGTTACCATTAATAACGTGAAAGCTGTGGTAGTGTTGTACCATAAAATGAATAATTTAAGGGCTACAAATGAACCCTGTAGACCAAAAAACTAGTTCATAGTAAATCTAATTCTGATTTTGGGGAAATGATTGTAGCCTACATGCACAATCCCTGCTTATGCTGAGATCTATCCAAAAAAAAAAAAAAAAAATCTGCTGTTTAGCCCAATAAGCCGCAGCCGTAAGCTAAACCTCGTCTTACTGTATGAGCCTCTTCTGTCCGAGCCCAGACATTTGCAAGGTCAGTACTGATCTGCTAGAAGCAGATTAACATTTGGCCAGAGTGTCTTAAAATATATAACCAGTGTACTGCATGTTTGTGCTACACGCTAAGCAATCAGACTAACGTGTCCCTTCCCTGCAAATCCCGTCTCCAGCGAAGCGGTGGCGAGGAGTGTCCTCCATCCGTCCGTACAGCTGCATAGAGGGGCTCTCCACCCTCAGCTGCCCCATCCTGCCTACACTAAACCTGCTACACTAACTGAGTCTCAGGTAACACAATACATGTTTAACTCCTGATAACCATAGTTATTGTGTGTGTGTGTGTGTGTGTGCAGCTACAAACTGAAAAAACTAAATACACTAATCTGTTAAGTGGTGAGTTTGGATATTTAAAAGCATTACTTTTTAGGGTTAATTGGTTATTAAGTTTCTTATCATCTTATTGGTAAGCATACTGTCCGAGTTGGTCTGTGGGTGGAAACTAAAGTAATGCTACACTAGGGAAAGCAGTGGTTGGAGACTGTGGCACAATCAAAATGACTGCCACCGCTTACAGTGAACATGCAAGTTTGTTGCCTTTGAAATGGTTGCTTTGAGGATGGGGACCAGGTCCGTAACTACTTGCAGTCAGTCGCTATCTTCAATGGGAGTTTATTGCATTAAGATGACGATTAAAAAAGGCAATAAGATGGAGTCAGTCTGCTGTCAGTTTGGATTTGAATCGGGTCGAGGTTGGCAGTTACTTGAAATCTGTTTGTGATAACATGACGGTTAATTGTGATAGATTGGTGGAAATCTGTTGCACATTAACTGTTTACATTCAGAGTTCAGTCAGAACCTCGTCGATTTGGAACTGAAATTCCTCCACAAATAGTGTAGTTGTTGCAGGACGGCAACTAGAAAAGGATACAAGCGTGCGGCAACCCTGCTTTTATTTAGTAATATAACCAGAGTACAAACAGCTGGCAGAAACAAGTCCCCTGCTGCAAAGAGACACATTGCAGACAGGTCATGCTCATTGGAGCAGACTGACTCAGACTGATTGCAAAGTAGGTGGCAATTTGTAAACCTTTACCAGTCTGCATGAGAGTGATTGCAGTTAGTCTTAGTCAGGCCACAGATGTTTGGAGACAGGTTGCCTCCCACTAGACCCGTGCATGTCGCCTTTCCTCTGGTTGCCCAGAGGCTGAGTATTGCGCGCTCATCCTCTGAGTGACCAGTTGATCAACTGCAAAAAAAGTCAATTCAATTCATGGAGGTTGCCATCCTATTTTGATGTTTCCCTGTATTCATTCCTTAAAGAGTCACCGTAGCTTATAAATTCATTGAAAGAGTGATATTTTCAAAGACAGTTATTGTTATTGTTGAACTCTCATACCACTGCAACCTGCACACGCCAACATGTGACATCTTGACGTTGATGTGTGACATTATTTGTCTCTGAACAAGGCAACTTTTCCATGGCAACTCAAACCTGCTTCTCTAACCCTTAGAAAACAGCTGCCCAGATTCCAAATTCTAACAACGTGACAAAAAAATGCAAATAACAGAAATGTTCACATATTGTGAAAATGAAGTTACAATTTTTAGCACTGATAACATTTAAATATTTAAAGCCTTTGAACCTTTAGGTACAGTAATCTTCGTTGCCCAAATTAAAACCCGTTCCTTTGACCTCATAGTTGTCGTCTCACGTTGCATCCAAAGTAATAATAACATGGACCCAAAAGCATCTGTTGCTTCCAAAATACTTTTGGAACTCGCTACATAACCCAGATTCTTAAACAACCTGCTACTTGGAGTTTACAATCAGATTACAGCAAACTGCTGGGAAGAGATTATAAGGTCATACCCTCACACAGATGGAGACGAGCAATCTGAAACTCCACCAGAAGACAGCTCCTTCAGCTCGTTCATCTATATTTTATATTAACACAAATAGAAGATTAGGTAAGGTTAGTCATCAGGGGTTTAATTTTCTCTCTCTTGTGCTTTTTTTTTTTCCTCCTTTGAAGCACCATTGCCATCATCTGGTCAGTCCTATCTCCAGCCGAATCTCCCTCTCAGGACCAGCTGCGGCCTCAGTGACAGAACACCCACCTTCTTATCAAACTCTACTCTCCACAGTAAGAAATCACCCACAGCATGTCTCCTCTGCTGTGTCATTAATTTCTGCAGTTTCATCATCTGCAACAATTACATACATAAATGTCATAAATCAGAGGCATCTAGAAAGCCAATGCTGAGATCTTGACACGCGTCTCCCGTGCGTTCTTAGACGTGGGTCGTCGGCATGCAGCAGTTACCCCTCAGTCTTCCCTGGACAGCGAGGCGGGTGTGTCAGAACTGGAAGATGACTCGATCTCTATGAGCTACAAACTGCAGGACATGACAGACGTGGAGGTCATGGCACGACTTCAGGAGGAGAGTGAGTCGACTATTTACATGTTTGATATGAAATGTGTGGGGAAAAATATGAGAAACCTGAGGAAATGCTGACGCAGATAGAGGTCGGAATCGGCCGGGATGGTATTGTGAGATTGGGGTTTTGTCCACTTTATTTTCTGCTGATGTAACCATGCAGCTGGTGGTTTGATTTCTGGCTTCCACAAACGACATTGGTGTTACAATGAATGATTATTTTCATTATGGATTAATGTTCTCGAATGAGCGTATATTATGAAAAAATGTCCATCAGAAGTAAACTTATGATGACTGCTGTACCTGCTGTTTTCTCTAAAATCTAAAATCCTGGATTTCTGCTAATAAACTGATATAAGCTGAGTTTTTTTCATGGCAGGGAGCCGTTGCAGCCAAAATGTTTGTCGATGTGTTAGAAAGCGTGGGCCGCAGTGAGCTTGATGTGGAGAAAAGCAAGGCAAGACACCCGACTTATAGCGCACTCCTACGCAGAGCTGCCTCCACGCCTGTGCATCACAGACTGGAAAACAGCTCTGCCCCGTGTGCTTTAAACTGTGTGAAATTGGAAGGTCCGTGACCGAATCATGACACAATCACATCACGAATAACCAGATTTTAAGTTACCTAGTGATGGGAGAAAGGAAGGTAAACCATACATTCTTTTTGATCAGTTCATTTTCTCTTTTTTTCGTGCTCAGCTTGAATGAAATGCTGTGCATTTAACTTTTTTGGGGTTTGGATTAAATGATTGGTATGAGCTAACAGCACATGCGTACATAGTCGGAATATATGATTGGATGTGTGCAACCCAAATATCCACTCAGTGTGAAAATGTAGAGTTTAATATTTAACACCCTGCCTCATGCATGTATTGCTTTATAAGTTTATATATTATAGCTGATATATATTTGGGCATCTTTTCAAATCCTCCTCCATGCTGTTCCACAAAGTCACTCCACAGATTGCTGTGCAGATGCGCTTCATTGTTGTCTGCACTTTGTTTTTTTTTTTTTTTCTTTTATTTCTACCCACAGCTTACACCCCACCCCCCACTTATATAAAATATAAAATACATGTTGGATTTTAAAACCATTTGTTTACACGACAAACATCTAGTTATTTGTACCTGGATGGCAGATATGGTCTGAAAAATCTACAGCGAAATCTGGATTTTTGATTGTGTGACATTTTGAAAGGGAAACATGCAGAAACCCTGCTCATAGTAAACTGATTAATCGACTCTTTGCCAAATCAATATGTGCAAACGCTGCCCTTTCATCAGAGTGAAAAGGCAGTTGGAGTGCGTAATATATCAGTGTAATTGAAGTCATCTTGATCAAATCTTTCTGTTTTGATTGGATATAAGTGGGTGCAGTGATATGTTAATTGTGGCATGGAGCTGCAAATCACTCTTGGCTCAGCTGCTTTAATCCACAGGTCTCCATTCTACACTGAACAATGAGGGAGAATGTCATAAATCAGGCACCAACTGTGCTCTTATGGAAATGTAAATAAAGTTTTTCTCCACGTAACTACAGCCACCCACAATACCGTATTTCTGTATTACATGTTTGACATTGTAAAATATGAACTGCCATTTATATAAACTACCATCTGTTAATAGTCATTCCTAATAAGAACCAACTTCATAACAGTGTTTATAATTAATTTTTATTACTTAAACTCTTTTACAAGATGTTTCAATAGAAATGTATCTGCACGCTGGTTATTAACTTCGCGGTTGCCTCTTCATGAAAAGCTATAACTTTTGTGTTTGTTTGAAATCCAAACACTGATTGTGGAATGCACAGCCTTCTGGAGAGACTTGAAAAAAAATCACTCTGCTACATTGCCAATAAATGGCTGAAACTAACATAAGTGTTTGACCTTTATGCAGTTGAAAGGAAGCAATATCTTGATGCGCTGGCGCGCTGTTAAATTATGCAGGACATTTCAGAATAAACTTCCCTATATCAGTCTGGTCTGCCAATTCAGTAAATGAATAATGGATGAGCGGCACCTCCAGATGGAAATGTATCATATACCACATAGGGTTCATGTTTTCCGTAGACAAATGCATTGATTTGTCCCTCTGTAGGCCTCCGACAAGACTACGCCTCTACCTCAGCCACAGCCAGCCGTCGCAGCTCCAGCTTCTCCTTGCACTCCCTCAGGCGCAGTCAGATGGATCTTGAGGAGGAGGACGAGGAGGACGAGGGTTACGACCAGCTCCCACCTCCCCAGCCTCGACTGTTCCGCACCGGGTCTATGCAGCGGGGCAGCCTGCCCCACTCTCACACCTTCTCCAGTATCAGAGACTGCAGACGCAGCTCAACCACCCATCAGTTTTCACTCAGTGGACACTCACAGTACTCTGGACCCTCCAGCCTGATCACAGAGACACACACAGCGTACACAAATAGCACAGGTGAGTGACCTGATGTGATCTGGGACTACATTTGATAGTTTGATGACTATTAAAGCTCAGAGAACAGTCACTATCTTTGGGCTTCTGATAGTCCTTCCTGTTTTATCTGCATTTCACTATTTACAAATGCTGATGAAATTTAAAAAGCTGATAACATTTAATCAGATAACAGTTAATTATTTCAAGATTGCATTTAAGCAAATGCAATCTCTCTGTTCTCCACACGGACTGTGTACCTGCATGCAACCAAAGCCTGCTCAGATGTAATTAGATTAAAAGAGGAATACAAACAGAAGCCTTTTCCAGAACCATAAACTGTTCCTTTCCTACAGATTATGTAAATTTATATATCTCTCGATAGAGATTATTGTTTGAATGATATTTCCGTTTAAGACAGAAATTGCTGTTATCGTGAGGAGCAAATCTTATATTTTTCTAAGCATGTGCATTTTTAGTTAAGTCCTTTAAAGAATAGTGCAATATTTTGGGTGGACCATGTGAAAATATTCTGTTGCTAGCACCTCCAAAATTCATTAAATTGTAAAAAAAAAAAAGAAAAAAAAGCAGCACATGCTCTGGATTATAGCTTTTCCGAGAGCGCCTTCTTTCATATTCACCAAAATGTCAAAAAGACCCAAAAATCCTAAAACACCATAAAGCTAAAAAAAAAAAAAAAAAAAAAAAAGAAGCTAACTTTGCACCTGCAGTACCTCATCAGCTTTGTTAATGTTGCATAGACAAGCTGCGAAGAAGCATGCCCAACCTGATCCGAGCTCCCAGCATGCCTAGTGTCCCCAGTATTCCGTGCCTGGCTTCCCCTGTCAACCCACTCTCCCATGGCCCCTCCTCTTTGCCAACGATGCCCTCCCTGCGGAGCAGCCAGAGCTTTGACTCATCCAGTGGGCTTGCACGACTCCAGTCCTCCAGTAAGATGCTTGTTTTTATGTCTGTAAATAATCAGGCAAAGGAAAGATCACTGTTATGCATAGGTGAATGTGAATGTGTGCAGTATCATGCTTGTGCTTAATATTCTTCTGGTTTCTTGCCATGTTTCAGTTCCTTCCCCAGGCCAACTCAGTCAGCGAGTCCAGAGCGTTGGGAATTTCCCTACAGCACCACGACACCCGCTAAAAGCCACAGCCTACGTTAGCCCCACAGTCCAGCAGGGTCCCACCTCCACCTCTCTGTCCACCTCTACCAGTCTAAACTCCATCTCCAGCAGTGCTGCGCTGCCTCAGCTCCTCAAACCCAGCAGCAGCAGCATGCTCCCACAGGCCCTAAAACCCACCAGCACCAACCAGTTGGCTGTCCCGCGCAGTTCCCTCCCTCGACCAGCCTCCTTTATAGGAACAAGTGGAGTTCCACGTCCAAGTAAAATCACCCAACCCACACGCAGGTAAGGGCACATATACTAACTCCTTGGGTTTAAAGGGGAACTGCACCAACATGGGTACTGATGAATATGTTCAAAAATGTCATGTAAGCACTCAATAAATTACAATTTAGACCTGATGAGGTGGTCATCCCAGGGGCTCACCAGACATGGTAAAATTCAAACATAAGGTCAAGAGCTTTTTTTAATTTCATTTTATTAATCTTATATGCTTAGCTAACATGTTTTGTTTTTTGTTTTGTTTTTTTCTGTCTGCAGTTTGCTTACTCCTCCAAAGAGCCTAGCTGCTCTGAGTGCCCTAAGGGACGGCAGCTGGAAAGATGGCTGCTACTGAACCCAAATAAGCTGAAATTTGAGAGGCGCACAGGGTAACGCTGTATGGGAACCAACTGATTTAAAATGTCTCTGTCAGGAGGTCCCTAGACTCGGGCTGTGACCCCGTGAGAGTGACTGTTAACATGAATATAAGCACTACTCTTTGCTGAAGGACAAAGTAAAGACCGATTAGCTACAGGTCCAGCAGGCTGGATCTTAACCTTACTACCCGCTGAAACAGATCGACACACTATAAAGCAACCAGGCAATACTCTGATAATCAGCTGTTAAATGTGAAATGGATCCTCTCTGATATGTGTTTCTTGGTTTGTCGTTGTTTAATCTTTCATTCAGCAGAATAAACATTTCTCTCCAACTGAAAGCTTAGAAAAACAATATATTCCATGCTTTTGTACATGCTTTTAATGATTTCATATGACTAGTTTTGGAAGTACTATTTTTTTCAGACTGTGGTGTCAGATATGAAGATGAACCTGAAGTTGGAATTTTGCTACTTCCCGTGCCTGTAAAAATAATTTTTAAAAAGTAAAGCAATGTAATTTATGTTAGTTATAGTTAATGGCTGGACCTTGCAGCACTTTGGATCAGAATTATGATTAACACATCCAAATAAACAATCTCCTTGTTTGCTTAGTTTTTTTTGGAGTATGACATTCATTAATGCCAGTGTACACATTTTATCTTTTGGCTGGTTTCTTTTTATTTGATGTTTACATTCAGTTTTGAAATGTTCTTTGATAAGCATAACCGCTGCAGTGATATTGCACAAGGAGCCCACATGCTTTTAATGGATGGCAAGAAGTTAAAGAAGAAGTGAATTTTTTAATGTGAATAAAAGCATTTCAAAGCATGTTTGCGCTCTTCCAGTCTTTATTAAAATCATTTAAGGCCAGTGATGAGCTCCTGATTTCATTGCTTACCTTGTCTTAATGAAAAGTAGACAAAGGTTTTAAATCAGTAACTTCGAGACAGTTTTTTTTTCCTACATCCCAAAAGCGCAATCCACATTGCACCAGCCCCCCGCGTCTCCTCCTGCAGGTGCTGGGTCCACAGGATGGCTGGCCCATGTGGCTTATTCAAGCTGAGCCTGGCCAGGCCCCACAGGTTAAGGCCAAGCCACTAGATGCTTGCAGATGAGGCACTGGGCGTGGAACTAAGGTGGGACCAGGAAAACCCCAATACATATCTCCATTGGTGATGGGTCTTGTTTTTTTGTCTGGACGCCTCCTGTCCTGTTGAGTTTTGAGCATGTCTCACTGGAAGGAGACACAAGAGCAGACTCAGGACATACTGGAGAAATTATGTCTGTCAGCTGGCTTGGGAAGAGATGACTGGGGAGAGGGAGGTCTGGGTGTCTGCATAGACTTCTGCCAGTGGCGATTAGATAGATAGATAGATAGATAGATAGATATAGATAGATAGATAGATAGATCGATAGATAGATAGCTCGCTCGCTCGCTCGATCTCGATCCTGCTCGCTCGCTCCGCTCGCTGATCGCTCGCTCGCTCTCTCTCTCCTTCTCCTTCCTGTGGTTCCCCCTGCCCGCCCTTGTTTCCTTTCACATGACTGTGACGCATTTGGGGTGAAGGGGGAAACCATAATGCCGTACCTTATCTGATAAAACAAAGATAAAAATACAACACTAAAGCGAGTCCTTAAGATGTAAAGTATATTTCAATGCTAACAACACTACTGTTCAGTAAGAATGAGTGGACACTACTGACTTCTCTAATACTAAATGTAGAGTTCAGTTTTACCACATTACAGTTAGGGGTTACTAGTTTTTAAGCGGCAACCTGGCAGCTATTAGTTTCACAAGGTGGTCACAAAGTGACTAATGTTTAACAAGTGAATGTGCTGATGTCACATCTCCCCAGTAACACTCAAACACACTCATCTTTGACATACTGTAGCTCAAAGTAGGTGACTAAAATCTCTTATCTTGTCCACAAAATCATCAAACTCGATCTGAAGAACGATCCTTCGATTGCAGTGCTGACCTTTTGGAGTTTTTGATCATGCCTAACAAAGCCCAAGAGGTATGTCTAATCTGTTTTCATCTGCACTTTCACGCATCCTGAACTATTAGATCATTTTGCACATCTTTTCTTTTTTCCCCCTTTCGATTAAAGGATGCTGTAATCAACCTGAAGACTCTGCAGGAGATTTCCAGGCAGCTTGGCTTTGAGTGGACAGCTTTGGCATATGACTTGGCTTCAACAGAACTGACATAGGACGGTTCCACACCAGGTCTACAGAGAAGAGTGTCCAGGCCAAGGCCATGTTGGAAAGCTGGTAAAGTGTGTATGTGTGTACTTTTGAAAATGTGGTGTTAACATATAATCTGTATATTCAAATAAATGTTCAGCAAAAAACTTTTTGTGTCTTTTACCACAATCTCTTGAACTTTCTAAACACTCCATCACTTTGATCTGGCTCCTTTTCTTGTTACGCATGACTGAATTTCTCCTCTTTCCCTGAAATGCTTTTCAGAGGTCCCTCTTTATTCGCAGGTATGAGAGGTCATGGGACAAGCCCAATAAGACCAAGCTGCTGCAAGACGGACTGGAGCGAGCAGGCAGACGGGACCTGGCTGAGAGACTGCGCTGCCTCCACTGGGGCCACCAGAAGCTGAGTCAAAGGGTGGAGCTTCCCTCTGCCTTCCCCTTCCTCATCACAGTCCACAGGACCATCGACAACAGAGATGCACTACGAAAAATTAATGACCTCAGTCGCAGATTCACTTAAACCTGGGTGAAAACCCATATAGCTGCGACTATGTCCGTAATTTGTGTCTTACATGTGTATATGTGATACAGCTGAGAAGCAAATGGACTCAGTATCAGTGAACAAGCAAACCATGGGATTTGTTACTTTTTCTCACATGAGAAACTAAAGCTTTGCAATAAAGATAGAATTCTACCTTTAAAGTTCCTTTTATTTAAAAAGACCTTTATCTGTCATATTTTAACATGATGGGTCAGAAGTCGGCTACAGTATAAATCAATAACCTATTTTAAGTGCTGTGGAAAAGAGAAAGGTGGGAAATTCTCACATGAGCAGTTCTTTGCACCATTATGCAGGTTTTTGTTGTAAAATTGTATTAATTTAAACTTCAGTGCTATGTCAACAGTACTGTTGGCTCAAAATGACCAGAACACCTGAATATGAAGTAATCCTGATTCAGATTATCTCTATTGCATCTTAACACTTTCAGCCTTCATTGATACACCTGAAAACAATTTCTATAGGTGTCTATATATGTTGTTATGGTTGGTTATAAATAGCACATGTATAAATACCAGTGCTAGGACTGCAGTAAGGTATGGCTGACTGGGTAATTTTAAGGAGAGATAAAGTGCAGTGACCAAGTATTTGCCCTCTTCCTGATTTCATTTTGCCACACTTGCATGTTTCAGATCAAACAAAGATCAAACTAAGTTTCATATTAGACTCAAGTAAATACAAAATTCAATTTTTAAATGATTATTTAATTTATTAAGGGGGGGGGGGGGGGGGGGGGAGGCTACCCCAACCCCAAATGTGAAAGTAATTGCCTCCTAAAACTAATAACTGGTTGTGCTGCCCTTGGCAACAAGAATGCCAATCACGTATTTGTGATAACTAGCAGTGAGCCTTTCATTTCACTGTGGAGGAATTTGGGTCCACTCTTCATTACAGAATTCTTTTAAATTCAGCCACTTTGGAGAGTTTCTGAGGATGAATGGCCCGTTTAAGGTCATGCCAAAGCATCTCAGTCAGATTCATTTTGTTTTGGTTTTGGTTTATTGAGCCATTCAGAGGTGGACTTGCTGTTGTGTTTCGGATAATAGCCCAAGTGAGCTTGAGCTTCCGGGCACGAACTGATGACTGGACATTTTTGTTGGATCGTAATTTTAGGAGTACCCGTGTTCCTTTTGGCCAAAAATTCAAACTCAATTAAAACCAAAGTTTCCAAAAAATCACTGGGATGAGCAGGCTCCAATGCAGGCTGGTTATTAGACATATTGGTTACACAAAACACAGACAAAAACCAAAACACAGACAGAAACAGCACTAAGACTCAATACACACACGGAGAGAGTGAGACAGAAGAAAGAAGGAAAGGAAAGAGAGAAACAAAAAAGACCAAAAAATGCAGAGACAGGAAGAGAAGAGGAAGAGCAGAGTAAGAATAAAGGTAGGGGTACTTAAGAGCAGGCGCTTCATTTTTATAATCTGAAGATGGTAACTACCCATTGCCTTTGACCCCTCTCCATTTGCATAAAGTGTCATCCCCTGAAACCTGATCGCTGACCAACCCACTATGGACTCCACTTTTATCAAAAAAGGCGATACAGTGTTATGTGAACCAAAAGTTGTGCATTAGGTAAAAGTGAAGCTCTAAACATAAATGAGAGTGGATTCAACAGGAGATAAAAGTGAGGCCCTGAGCACCCATAGGAGTGAATATTACAAGCCTCAGTTTTACCCTATTAACCTAAAGCATACAGCGTTCATTAATCCAGTGTGTGTGACTAATATAAGTAAGTACTAATAAATTATATATAATGGTAGCAGTAAATACCAATATCAAAGTGATAAAAATTCCCAACATTTTCCTTCAGGATTTTCTGGTATAGAGCAGAATTCATGGTTCCATTAATTACAGCAAGTGATCCTGGGCCAGGTAGGCTTGGATAGCTTGATGATGATTTAGTAAATGAAATCATCATTTAAAAACTGCTTTTTGTATTTACTCAGGTTATCTTTGCCTAATATCAGAATTCATGGGGTTTGGGAAGTTATTAAGCATCCATCCATCCATTCGCTTCCGCACATCCTGTTAAGGGTCGCGGGGGGGCTGGAGCCTATCCCAGCTGTCATAGGGCGAGAGGCAGGGTACACCCTGACAGGTCGCCAGCCTGTTGCAGGGCCAACACGGAGTGACAGACAACCTTTCACACTCACATTCACGCACTCAGTCACACCTATGGGCAATTTAGAATAGCCAATTAACCTAACCCCAGTAAGTGCATGTCTTTGGAATGTGGGAGGAAACCGGAGTACCCGGAGGAAACCCACGCAAGCACGGGGAGAACATGCAAACTCCACACAGAGAGAGGGAGAGGCCTGGGCCAAGGTGGAATCGAACCCAGGCCTTCCAGATGTTATTCTAACTGTGAGGCAGCAGTGCTAACAACTGCACCACCGTGCTGCCATGTTATTAAGTTATTAAGCATTAAAATGAAATATTGCAGTTTTATAGTGACAATATGTGCAGGACTCCTATCTGACTGGGAACAGGGACTCATAAAATACATTTAGTGACTTTCACATGAGAGTTAGATGAGAGGATGACACCACAAATGATGATAACACTTTCAGTATGCCTGCCTGGAAGTAACAAATTGTAACAATTTTTTTAAGGGTGGCCAATAATAATAATAATAATAATAATAATAATAATAATAATAATAATAATAATAATAATAATAATAATAAATTACTACCATAAAATTGCATTTATTAAAAAAAAATTATGCATTACAACAAAATAACAGAATTACATATACAGAGGTCTATTGTTTAATTTCAATAAATATCAGGTTTGGCAAAGGGAAAGGCAGTGGGCGGAACTATTTAAATAATCCAATCAATCAAATTCATTTGACCCAGTTGCACAAACCAATCAGAGGGCAACGTTTTCTTAGCAAGGTTGTATGAGCGAGGAATGAGGCCGTGCGGAAGTTAAGCAAACAAGTTTTCAAATTAAGATACATTGTTTTTAGTTTGGATTTAAAATGCTAATTTGCATATTGAAAATAGCAATTGTGGCAAAAGAGGTTATTCCAATTCATCCAGAGCTTATAGCTGCTTAAAAAAGTGGAACTAAATAAAGTTGCGGGACACCGAAACATGAAACTGCACTTTATTGTGAAAGTTCTTATCGGAACGTGTAGTTCAAATCCTGGTTGTATTGACGCTTGTATCGGCGCTCAAAACAGAAAAGAGCAATGAGAAGAAATTCAGTGGAAATGAACATTATAGGTAATGCAGCTCCCTGGCTCTGGTGTGTGGGTGTTTTGCTAATTTAAGCGTGACATTATGGTCATTCTCAGGCCGACAGCTGCCAGATTTCAGACACCCAGGCAGTCGCTCAGCTGCTAAGTCTCTGTTGCATCGATCCACTGCTTATGTTTATTTTCATGCTTAAACGGACTTGTCATTGTCAGCGCTCTGCTCCTTTTGCTTTGCCGAGCATGTTTACCGCGTGACACGGTGCTATTTGCAACATCCGCCGACGTGAAATAGCGAATTGTTCGCTGAAGTTGCAACAATGGCCTCGGCGCTGAGTTGCTTCAGTGGTCCCGAGGTGCTGGAGGACGGCGATCACGCTCGGGGTTTGATGGACGGCCTGAAATTGCTGTACGACTGCCGGCTGCTCGGGGACGTTACTATCGGAGTTGAGTGCGAAGAGGAGTCTTTGGAGCACAGCGGCAACCCTGCCAGAGGTGGCATCGATCAACTTTTCTTCTGCAGCCGCAACGTCCTCGCCGCTGCCAGCCCCTACTTCAAAAGCATGTTCACCGGGGGATTAAACGAGAGCGTGCAGGAAACTGTGGTCATCCGCGGGGTCGATCCTGAGTCTATGTCGGTCATCATTGATTACTGCTACACAGGCAGGGTGACCATCACGGAGAGCAACGTGCAGAGGCTGTACGCAGCGGCCAACATGCTGCAGCTGGAGTACATCAGGAAAGCTTGCTCTAGTTTCATGACAAGGAGGCTGGACCTGTCTAACTGTGTGGGGATACTGAAATTTGCAGACACCTATGACAACCCAGAGCTGAAGGAAAATGCGCAAGCTTTCATAGCCAGGAACTTCAGCCAGGTGTGTAATGGAGGGGAGCTGTGCGAACTGGACCTGAAGCAGCTGAAGGAGTTGTTGTCTCTGGACACTTTGGATGTGGACTGTGAGAAGAAGGTGTGCTCAGCTGCGCTACAGTGGATAGAGGCAAACGCGGCGCAGAAAAAAGAGGATGCATTGCAAGCGCTGAAGTGCGTGCGCTGGAACTTGTTCACTGAGAAGGACAAGTGTTACCTGGAGAGCCTCATGGAGAGGCCGTTCATTGAGAAATACCTGGCATCGTTTTTTAACAAGTCCGCGGAGGACGGCTGTGGCGTGTCTGTTGCTCTGGATGTGCCAAAGCACAGAATAGGTGTGAGTGCAAAAGAGATGATTCTCTTCTTTGGCCTACCCAACGACAACATAATGTGCTGTGACCCGTACTCAGAGGACCTGTACTTCATGGCTCCTCCTTTAGAGGATCTGAGCAGTCAGGATTACAAACGCTCCACCATGGAATCCTTAATCGCCTGTGCTACACCTGAAAACAACTTGTATTTGGCGTCCCACCTCTCTAAACACTTCTGGCTGTACAACTCAGTGCTCAACAGCTGGCAGGAGCTGGCAGAGAGGCCACTAGGGAGGATACACTCTGGAATGGGCTACCTCAACGGGCACGTGTACCTTCTGGGAGGACGAAATCCAGTAACGGATGCTAGACTGAAAGAGGTCGAGTGTTACAGCGTCCAGAGGAACCAGTGGACGTTTGTGGCTCCTCTGCCTCACTCTCTGGGTAAAATGCAGGTGGTGGCGCTACATGACCATTTGTATGTGGTGAACAAAAGGCGAATGCTTTGCTATGATCCCAAGAGGAACCGCTGGCGCCACTGTGGATCGCTGAGAAGAGACAAGCTTCACAAGGCCTGCGTGTTCCAGGATCAGATCGTCTGCGTGTGTGACATTCCCGTGGTGAAAGCCTACAGCCCCACCAGGGGCGAGTGGAAGAGGCTCGGCGACATTCCCATCGACAGCCGAGCTCTGAATTACCAGGTGATCCAGCACAATGGGAAGCTGCTCCTCCTCACTCAGACTTTACTGCAACACAACAAGAACAGAGTCCTCATCCACGAATACGACCCAGCCAGGGACTCGTGGAAGAACATCATGGCGGTGTATGTGTCCACCCTGGGACCCGTATGTGTTTCAACACGGGTTTACCCAGCGTGCCTCAGCTCTGCCCACAGCTTCTCGACAGAGGAGGACGATGACAGCGGCTCCAGCGCAGACTGGGATTTTGATGGGCTGACGGACGCAGACTCTGACTCTGGCAGCTCTAGCTCGTTCTCTGATGAGAACTGGTAGTGAAATGTCTTACTATGTCAAAATGTGTTATTACTTAAATTATTGGGTTTCTACAGGGTGGAATTTGTGTAACAGGGGGATGCTGAAGTATTTATTCAGTATTAACACAGTCATGAGAAGCACAAGGTTTTTTGGTTTTTTTTTTATATCTCAGATCTGATCAGAAATTTTAATATTGGGTGCATAAAACCAGAGAAAAATGTTCACTGTACGGCTTTACCGCAGAGACATTTTTAACTTGAGAAATACAGGTGTTGCTAATTAGGAATAATTACTGCATTGCATTGCAATAATTGCTGGAACTGAGCCATCATTAATGCTGTTACTTCCACCTGTGCTTTTCCTGTCACGACAAGACAGACGACTGGTTCAAAAATGTTGTTGGGAATCTAAATGGGATCCATTTGGAAGCAAAGTGGCAATGAGAGTACAAGCTTGACAGAAGCTTCACAGGGCCGCAAAGGAAAAAAAAATGATGACACTTAACAAAGAAGCCTATCTTAATGTTACTGGACTAGCAGTAGAGGTTTGTGTCTTTCACGTGCCACACCTGAAGGTTGCATGGCGAGAAAATGTTTGGGGACCACTGCTATAATGCTTTCATCAAATGCTTCCTGAAGACTTTCTCTCTCCTAGCTCGCAGAGCTCGTCAGAGATTTGTACACGCCAAACCCGAGCTGAGATATTCGAGCGATGTCAATGAAGCTCCACCAGAGAGCTACAGAAGAGCCTAAAGCTGTACGAACATGCCGACTAGAACTCATTGCCTGTGATAAATTATGTGAAATCACCCAGAGGGCCACGGTAATGCTTTAACTTTGTGTTATATGAAGCATTTTTGAGCAAGCCATTCTCTTTAGCTTGAATAAATGAGCACATCAGCTTAAGATTGGTGGGAAATCACGAATTGGGTGTTTGGGATGTCAGGCAGCTCAAGTGCCTCTTGTTTATGACCATGAAATAACTGGTAACGAACTGGGCTTTAAAATTTATGGTCCTTTTTATGTTGTTGATGCGCACGGCGACATCACAGACAGGCGGTGCTGTAAAAACTGCTGCGTCAAGTCTAGGAGCCAATGTACTGTACACTCTCTCAGGTTTAGGCTTCAGCGAACGCCTATTCGCCATGACCGAGGTTCTTTTTAGATGTAGTACAGTTAGGGTGTTCTGGTGACAGGTAATGCATTTTATGATTTTGTTTGAAATTGCAGAGTGTGTGTGTGTATGTTTTCTTATCTATACTTTAGATTTTGTGTGTGTGTGTTGCAACACCTTTTTGAGTATTGTTTGGGCCTGACGATTTTTTTTCCCTTGCTGGGAGACCGCTGAGAAGCCATCGTCCCGACCAAGCAACCCCTACGCTCACACATTGTGTATCTAATTTATCTGCACTCACTGATATATCAGTGAAAAAAAAAGGAAAGACCATAACATTGAATCAATACCTCTGAAAACACTAAAGAGTATAAACTTTATGAATGACTATTTGTGGGAGGATTTTATCAGGCAATTTTGGGAGTAGAGAGACAGTAAATGTGGGTAATGACATGCAGTGAAGGTGTGGCCAGCTGGACTTGGAAACAGGCATGGTATTTACGCCTCCATCCGGTTGCTCCAGACCTGGGTTTGAGAAAAATAACCTGTTAAATGAGTGTAGTCCTGACTCTCTCTCTGATGAATAATGAAGTTTTATGTGTTAGTGTGCACAAGTGAGATGGAAGGGGTGCTTGGCTGTGAGTTATGAAGCTGTTTTAGGAAATCGTGTCAAATAAACATCCATGTATTTTGCAGAGCTACAATTGTGTGTAGTGTTGGTTTCTACAGAAGTCGTATTTATTGCCACTGCTTGGTGAAACTGGGAGGGTTTGGATAAAGACGAGTGGTCTTGTGAATATTGTGAGTTTAATATGGTGCAAAGCAAAAACTGTTCAGAAAGGTTAAAAATTTCAGGAGGATGGACTTTTAATTGAATATGGTGTCATTTATAAAAACATCCTACAGACTATTATTATTTTCTTTAATGAGACATTCATTATGTGTTGACTGACATGAATTGGTGAGACTGCCTCTGTTTATTGCATTTCCATGATTTGATGTTATCTTTGTTTCTTTTTGTAAGTTGTACAAATTTGTATGAGGTTAATATATTGTGCTGTTGGAGCATACCTACTGAAGTGTTTGTAGCTGAGTGATATGTCTGTCTGTAAATGATAAATATAACATACATGAGTTTAAAATAAAATCTATGATTTAAACGAGCTTTTCTTAAATATAGTGTATATTGTGAATTATAATAATATTCAGTGCTGTGCAAAAGTCTCGAGCCACCCGTCATTTCTTCACATTTGATTCAAAGGAGCCAAAGTGAACTTGCACAAGAGTTCTCCAGGTCTAACCCAGCTGTCATAGGGTGAGAGACAGAGTATACCCTGGACAGGTCACAGCGCTAAAGGAGAGAGACAAACAACCTATGAGCAATTTAGAATCTCCCATTGACCTAACCCCACAACGTGCATGTCTTTGGACTGTGGGAGGAAACCCACACAGACACAGGGAGAACATGCAAACTCCGGACAGAGGCCCCGACCAAGGTGGATTCAAACCTAGGATCTTCTTGTGAGGCAACAGTGCTAACCACCATGCTGCCCATCATGTCTTCCTTGTAGATACAATTAAAGAAACACAATTTCTTTCTGTTTCTTTAATTGTATCTACAAAAAAATACCAAAAATTACAGTTTGACAGGCACAAAATATGATTTTTGCACCAACAAGCTTGCTCCCAAAGAACTATTAAAAAACATCTCAGCATGGTTTGCAGTGCATCCTTAAAAAAATCCAAGGAAACTGGATATGTGGAGGACCAAAGAAGGAAAAGATCCCAAACACACTGCCAATGTAGTAAAAGCATACCTGGATAGAAAAAACACAGAGCCTGGATCTCAAATCCTCAGAATATGCCAAGAAATGACAGGAAAGCTGCCTCAGAGAGTTCAGGCTATGTTGAAGAACAAAGGTGTTCATACCAAATACTGACTTTCAATTTTGTTAGAAACTCTATTTTTGCCTTATATACTATATTTCCATTCATTTTAATATATTTCTATAAATCACTGCACCCATTTCTCATTTTATATGGCAAAATATAAAGAAATGAAGGTTGGCTCAAGACCTTTGCTCAGTACTGAGTATTATGGCAAACTCTTTAAAAAGAGAGAGAGAAATTACTAACTTGTATAGTGAACGTAGCCTAGTGGCATTAAAAGGTCCTCTCTTAAATCTCGCGATATTTCACCGCTGTACCACCATCCAGACCGCGAGAAGATGAGCAATGGCAATAGAAAACAAACCTGGGGAGGAATTTGACACAGTTTTCAGTCGAAATGACTCCCTGGAGCTCTCGTCTCATCACGAATATGACACTACACACGCTCGGATATTCAAGATAATAGTAATAGGAGACTCAAATGTGGGGAAGACGTGTTTGACTTACCGGTTCTGCGGGGGCACTTTCCTGAAAAACCCAGAGGCAACTATCGGGGTCGATTTCAGAGAGAGGACGTTGGAGCTGGATGGAGAGAGGATCAAGGTGAGAAGTCCTACATTTTAAGGAACGCACACAGCGGTTACCTGTGAAGTCCCACTGCTGTTTGTCTATGCTACGGTTTATAGGTCACCTCACAGAGACTGACCTGGAGTCTGTTTTCAGCCTGTAGGCGGGTGAAGGGGAGATGACCGGTGGCTAAAATGAAAGCTTTATTGTCCACAAAAAAAGGGGAATAATGAAGCCAGTTCATAGGTGTTTCTGTTCTTGCAGTCATAACTATTCCCGTTTTATTCCTACTAGAGATATTCCAGTCAAAGTGAAACACATCCCGTTAACCATGACTCTGTCAGATCAGGTGACCCACTGAGCAATACCAAGTCACCTTAAGTGAAAATTTTTTTTTATATTCTTTTTCCTCAAATTTAAGTTCTTTGTCAGAAAAGGTTTATTTTTGGCCAGCCTGGCTCCAGAGCAGGCATTTTGACTCATCATAGTAGGAACACGAAGTCTATAATAATGACACTAACATGAGCTCTGTCAGTCAGTATTTCAGTAAACCGTGACAGTGTGGCAGTGAGCCAGCCTGAATGCTGATAAATGAAATTCAGCCATCTCAGGTGTGAATTATTAATTCACACCTCAGGTTCTCTTTCTGTAACATGTTGAAGTGTCTGCTGTGACAATGTTCCATCACTGGCATTTTTAATGACATGTTATCATTATATATATATATATATATATATATAAAAAAATTGCAAAAAAATCAACTGTGGATTGATTCTATGTTTGATAGCGTATGGTTTATCCTACTGTGCTGTATACCTACATTGTTGCTCCAAAGCTGCTAAAACTTTGTTTTGATTAAATTTAAGATGCACCATTCTGAAGCAAACACTTTTTAGTAGTAGCCAAGGTTGAAGGTTGGAGCTGAGCAGCACAAACACAATAGGGAAGGTGGAATAACGTTTTGCTGCTTTTTCATGTTCCCTCCAATAGAACTGGTTGTCAAAAAGACATGTAGAACATAACACTGGCCTTATCCTTTAAATAAGACTCTGTGGCATCAATATGTTTCTGCTGTGCTAGTTGCAGATTTGGGACACAGCAGGTCAGGAGCGTTTCAGGAAGAGCATGGTGGAGCACTACTACCGCAGCGTCCACGCTGTCATCTTTGTGTACGACGTGACCAGTCTTCTTTCCTTCGAGAGCATCCCCGAGTGGATTCAAGAGTGCAGCCGGCACTCCGTGGGGCCCCTGGTGCCCCGCATCATGGTGGGAAACAAGTGTGACCTGAGGGACCGCCGGGAGGTTCCTACATCGGCAGCGCAGTGTCTGGCTGACAGCTACAACTTCCCGCTGTTTGAGACTTCAGCCAAGGACCCGGCTGAGAAGGAACATGTTGATGCTATCTTCCTGACTTTAGCTTACAGGCTGAAGAGCCACAAACCCCTGAGACTAAAGCAGCCCAGTGAGAGCAATTTCAGGCAAATGTGGAACCAGAGAGAGCAGGAATCAGCAACTTGTCAGTGCTGAGGTCACCTACATCCTATGTGGATGCACTCAGATGAAATAATATGGTCACGACAGCCTAATATTAAGTGTGCTTTGAACAACACTGAGGCTAAATTCACAAAGCACTCTCATGTCAGTTAGGTAGAAATGACAGAAGCTTGTTATGAGAGGTAAAAGTTTCCACAGTATTAAACTAAAAATTCAATAAAATGCATGAATGCATATGGAGGTATGCCGAATATTTGTAGCACAAACTGCGCTTCAGATCACAGAGTCTGCAAACAGAACATTGCAGAGTGCACTTTAGTAGATAAATGATCATGAATGATATGCAGCCATCGCCAGTACAGCAGCATTACCGCACTATAACGTATCTGCAGAACTCAATGCAATTAAGAGAACTTAATGAAGAGAAAAATAGATTTTTGTGTGAGTAAAGGGACCAATAAGATACACCGATACTGTGACGAACACTGCAAGCAAATGTTCTGAAGTGATATTTTAGTTCTTAAATCTGCAGTGTGGGATTTGGTGCTGTTATTGAATGTATTTGTGTCAGCTCATGTATGTACACGGCTGTTTGGAGAGAGCTCAGATAAAACCTGAGAACATAAGTGACTAAATGTTGCTGTGCCACATAGTTCACTTGAAAAGCATGCCCAAAAAGAAGCTCAGCAGATCTGGAAACTGATGAAAAACACCACAGCTGACTGTTTAATGTGTTGCATGTGTATGATAGTAATAATACACTATACAGATGCAAATCAATAAAAGTGGTTTCATCAGTGTTGTGTTCTTGATGTTTATGGTGTTGTTTTCCGCTCTAAGTGTAATGTAAGCAGTGGTTATACTTTTTTGCCACCTCAGGTAAGCTACTGTGGTCTGCCTAAAAGATGAGCCAACGCTGCTCAGTGAGGGTTATTGCTCCACTAAGTACGGAGCACAGCTGCTGCAGTTCTAGCAGTTCTAGATCCACTGTAATTTGTGCTAAGGCAAAAAAAAAAAAAACTAACAAAACAAAACTAGTCTCAATCTGCTGATAAACATGGTGTGAAACGATTAAAAGCTCCAAAATTAGATCTATAAGCTTTGTAGTGAGAACTGAAGAAGCCTTTCGGATGAGAGGTGAAACGCCTTCAAGAAAAAAAAAGAAGTCCATTCGCCTTTTTGTCAAGCTCCAGAGACTACTATGACCTGGATGACAGAGAATCTACACAGACAGTTAAACTGAAGACTTTACGTTGCAGTATTTACCGCATTAGCGACGACCAGTGGCACAGTTGTGCATGGCTCTTTTGATGCGTTAGCTAAATCACGTAAAATAGCAAATCCAGCAGTTGTAGCTAACTGTGTAGTGATACATAGAACACAGCTAATAATTTAAGCCTGACTACTGAATGATTTCCACTGTGTTAATTAAGCTAATATAATAGTAGCGATCCCAGCTGAACAACCTGGCTGCTTTCTTTGGCGACATCAGAGTTGTCAGATGCAGCAAGCCCGTGAAAGCAGCATGGCAAAGAGCTGTTTGTATTCCTCACGCGGCGTCTCTCCGCGGCCATGGTAACACCGTCCTCAATACCGGACCCCGAATGAAAGGAAACTCAAACAAACGAGCGCTTTTCATACAGGTAGGAGTCTAATTTTCACAGTGAACACTTGTTTAGAATGGAATTCAGCTCGTCGGTAGGATGTTTTTGTGTACTTGCAGATGGAACGTATGGTGGGAGGATTAAGTACTGTTTAGGTTGCTGCCACACGATTCGGTTTGGTTTTTTTCGTCTGTGGCCTAGCAACGAGCTAGCAGAAGGCTAACTCCGGTGATATTGCAGGGTGTACGCGAGAAAGAAGCTAATTTGAATAGAGGTTTCATTCAGTAGTCAGGCGAAGCCCCTGCGGTTAATACCTTCATTCAAAACGAAAGCGTCCGACATGAGCTAGCTTAACTAACGTGCTTCACCGGGTTTAGCCGTTTCATTATAAGTTATCTGATGGGCAGCAGACTTCCAAAGAACTGGACCGTCCTGTAATAAAATAATTTGAGGACACCTAATAATAATAAGAAAAATGTGGAGGCGTTAGCTTAAAATATTGAACTAGCATTAACCTTTGAACTCTTAACTGTTTGAATACTCAGTTCATGCAATTGCTTGTTTTCCTTTTTTTTTTTTTTTTTTTTTTTTAATGCAGCCGTTATTCAGCATGAATTTGGCAGAAATATGGGACAACGCCAAGAAGGGTCGAGAGTACGCCTTGCTTGGGAACTATGACTCCTCCATTGTGTACTACCAGGGTGTCATTCAACAGATCCACAAACACTGTCAGTCCCTCAGAGACCCTGCGCTTAAAGTCAAGTGGCAACAGGTGAGTCCTCGGGACCACTGACTACTGTTACACCAGTTACACAGTATTTATGACTTAATCCTGGATGAAAAACTTAAATTTGTTGGCAACTATTGGTTATTTGTTTAAGATGGAATAGTTAGGAGTGCTTTTCTCTGTGTCATTTCCCGTGTTTGTTGTGATTGATAACGTGTTCGTTTATTTGTGAAGAAGACACCTGAAACACTTAAATTAAAAAAGTAAGACATTTAATATATTAAAGCAGCGATCCTGAAATCCAGGCCTTGAGGTCTGGTGTCCTGCAGGTTTTAGATGTATCCCTGATCCAAAACACCTGAATCAAATGGCTAAATTACCTCCTCAGTATGCAGTCAAGTTCTCCAGAGTCCTGCTAATGACTTCTATATTTGACTCAGGTGTGTTGGATCAGGGCAGTGACGTGCAGTCAGGGGAGGCAGGTGAGGCACGGCCTCACCTGTCATCGTGGAAATATAAAATTAAAAAATAAATTAAATGGTTATATTCATTCAGTGATTTGTATTTTAAAGTTCTTTTCCATTTAACTACACCATTTTTAGATTAGTTTTTTCAAAATCGCTGAATTTTCGCATTTGCCGGTCAAATACTAAGAGACGAACGGTGAGGCACCAGCCCGGCGAGCCGCACCACGGATTGCGCAATCCGTGGTGCGGCTCAGTATAGTCATTGCCAATGACTACTAACTGTGCTGGCATGCTATGCAGTGAGACCGGATTACTTTCCCTTTGCATGTGGCTATTAAAATGTTCTAACACTTTTACTATATGAACTAAATTTCTATATTTTAGCTGGTGTATATAATGCACAGTTTTTTTTTTTTTTTTTCATTAACAACTGTATGTGTGTGTAATGCATTCTTGTGTTGAGCGATCATGAAACTGCTGCGAAGAGACACTAGGTGAGGCACGCAGTTCTCGTGCCTCATGGTAGGGGGCGCTGGTGATCCCAGGGACTCTACGACTCCTCGGCGGCAAGCTACCATAAACAGTTTAGCAAGGCCAGTTAGTTTTTCCTGTTGCTTGGCCTTATGTTCAACATGGAAGATTACATAACTCAACTGAAAGAATTTTCTAAACTGGACTTTCAATCGAAGCAGAAGATAATAATTAAAGGAAGACCAACACCGGAGCTAAAAGGTTTGCTTCAGACTATGTTAATGTTAAACAAAACAACTGTTGCCAATCAAATGGTGAATAAGCTATATGTTTGTAAATCTGATGTGATGACGTCAGTGCCTCACCAGTCACGACCCTCACCGCACGTCACTGGATCAGGGATACATCTAAAACCTGCAGGACACCAGACCTCAAGGCCTGGATTTGAGGATCCCTGTATTAAAGAACCAGAAGATATAACACATGCGCATGTGGGACTCAGAGGAAGAGACAGGCCTGTGTGTGCTCTGTCTCCCTCTCCTCTGAGCCCGTGTTCCTCACTAACCATAACATTTTTATACTGCTGCTATCTACACGTAAACAGAGTCTGTGCTGCGAGTTGGCCTTAGTCATTAGGTCTTGTCCAAGCTGGTTCTTCATGACCCAGATTCCTCTCATCAGCGATAAAGCCAAAAAGCACATCTTCTCCCCTGATGTTTCAATTTAATCAATACAGAACAATCTTGTCCAGATTAATACATGGTGATGTTGATGATGTTTTAATTGTACGTACTGTGGCCGAATCTCCAAGATAAGACGCACTGAGACTGAGAAGTTAGTCTGGCACTTTCTAATGTTTAATGTATCTATTTATTTATTAAATAGTCTGTTGTTTGCTTCAGCCACCGTTTATTAATTAATTTCCTGGAGTTTACTTTTAAACATTTGTCCATTTGTCATTTTATTCTTTGAGTAAAAAAATAAAACCCCAGCAACTCCCTCCTTTGACACCTTTTACCAAAAAGGTGTCAAAATACACCGCCATGGGTATTAACCTATTGATCAAAATTCTTAAGAACAATAATGGCATGATTATAATATATTTTAAAGCACAATAAGTAATTTCAACACAGACATGGTCCAAACTGTAAGCCACTGTGTTTTTGTTATCTACAGTTTGTTTATATTACCTAGGTCAGCACATCACTGGGGGGCAAAGAGTGGCAATTTCAGAGTTCAACACAGCTCTCCTTCTTCATCTTCTTTTTTTGCAGCAGCAATAAAGAATGGCAAAGCATATAAAAGCATTTAATAGCATAATTATTATAAGCACTCACATTTTCCAAAACCACCCTCCTTTTCTATAAATTAAAGCCAAACGAACAAAAATGGCAAGCCAGTAAACTTACGCACGAGACACAAGATCATGATCATTCTGCAAACACATACTCAGAACATATCTGTTTAAAGCACATTACATAAGGTGATTGTTCATTATTGCACTTTCATCAATTAGTATTTATTTGCTAAATAACTGATCCTGTCATTACAGGTTCAGACCCTTTTTCTTTTTGTATTTTCCTCAGATTTAGTCATCTAATTCTTACAGTAACTGTAATAAAGACTGTAATTTAGACTGAATGAACAACACAAGTCACGTCTATGCCATTACATTCTGCTGTTAATTATGTTTAGTTTTATCACTCACTAAGTTTTCCAGTTAGTCTCTGTAAAGTTACTCAACCTTCCTGATTTAATATTATAATTGATCCGATCTAAATTTGGTTTAATTTTGGCCCGAAAGTCATACAGTGACTCAAACTGCTGCTATACCTTAAGTTTGCTAAGAACCCCACCAGGAACTCCTAAGACATAAAAGGACCCTTTGGGGCTTGTTGTTTTATTGACATAACAACCTGGACTAACTCAGGCACCATCCCATTCTCCCAGAAAACTGAGGACACAGTCTGTGTCTCCCACACATCAGCCCTTCCAGCCTTCTGTTTTCTTAGACCAGGGTCTGTTATATCCAGCCTGTCAGACTGGTGTGTTCCCACACCAATAAGGCAGGTCTCCTATTCCAAACAGACATGTTCTTCCTGGTAAAAACATATTCTCCTTATAACGGCACACCAGGGAGCGGTTACTGGTATCCATGAAAACTAGTCCAGTTGTATAAAGTTCTGAGTTTTCCCTACTGTCTTTAATTTAAAAAGTTGAGTCTTGAACTGCAGGCCTTTGGCGTCACTATTTAAATTTGAAAATAGACTGTGTTCAGATCAGGTCTAAATATTTAACATAGTTTTATTAATTTGAAGTATTAATTTTACCCACTAAATATAACACCCTGACTCAAAAACTATCAACTTAAAATCTACGCACTACAATTTGCCAAGACACCTTTTTAACAGCAGAGGTGTATGTTTGAAAGATCTATTGTTCATTGTCTTCATATTGCAGATCTTTTGATTAGTTCAACCCAGTCTTAAATTTTTCTACTCTAAAATTGATTCAATCTATTCAGGTAAAAATAAAAATAAATGAATGCTCTAAAATCAACATTTGACACAGTTTTCAAGTCAGCAACTATGGAAAAGAAAAACATATGCTAAAGCTCACACAAGTCGATGATTAGTCATCCTAGAACCCTACGATTTAAAACTGCACATGTGTAGATGTGTTATACCTATGGAATAAAATAAAAACATAAAACACTAAAGACAAAAAGATAGAAACAAACATAAAGAAAAAAGCAAACATATATAAAAATTTTGATTCCAAGTCAAGTCAAGTTTATTTATAAAGCACATTTAAAACAACGACGTTGACCAAAGTGCTGTACAAGATCTGTAACCCCAAGGACTATACTAAATAAAAATAAAAATATATAAATAAATAAATAAAATAATAAAATAAAAATAAATAAATAAAAACATTAAGAACAATAAATAACATAAGAAAATTAAAAATTAAAACGTTTAAAACAAGTACCATAAAATACCATAAAACAATCATCTAAAAGGAGGTAGCACTGCAGCCTCCTGATTCCAGGATCCAATAATACATTCAGCCAGTTAAAACTGCCTTAAGAAATGAATTAATCCAAAAGAAAATATATATGTGTGCGTGTGTGTGTGTGTGTGTGTGTGTGTGTGTGTGTGTGTGAGTGATATATATGACTATAATAACAGATATTATTGATCTCTCAATTTGAAAAGAAAAGAAAAGCTAATTGGATTTAATCTGGTGTTAGTAGGAGAAACCTTGACTATTTTACTTTTATGACTTCATTTACTCATTTTGCATTTTGTTTATTCCTGTCGGTCTTGTTCTGGATATAACAGCATGTATTGCCGACAGTCAAAGTCAAGTGAGTCTGAAATGTGGTAAATTCTCGAGTCAGAGGTCATACTCACACATCCATCCTTTGTTGATTTTACATACAGCTCACAGCAAAATTGTTATCTGTGGTCATCTAAGTGAAATCAGAATGTGTCCCTCCTTAGACCTCATGTCAATGGCCTCCCAATGATAAATAATCAAAACAGATTATGAGTCAGACTACTGAAAATGCTAAAACTGGAATTGAAACATTGTATTTCACTGGCCTTTCTCTGTGAGTTCTGTTCCCCCTTGAGCACTAATGTGTTCTTCTGTTGCTTCTTTCCCACCGCCGAGGTTCCGGAGCCGGAGCAAGTTCCCGTGCTGATCCCGGTGAACCGGCGAAACGCTTAAGAACGGGCCCGCGTTCCCACCACGTTTCTGTGAACTGCTCCTTTACGTATGAGCGTGGGCGGGTCCTCGTCTGGACACGGAAGCCGAAGCGCACAAACGTTGAGAAAAACACCCTCCCCTTTCTTGTGCTGCAAATGCGTTTTACGGTCCAAACCAAACTACTGCAGCATCTGTGTGCAGCACAGAGGTAAACACAGACAGCGATTAGAGCAAGACGACAAGTACGCACTTTGTGTCCTTTTATCTGTGATATGAACTGATACAAAGCAGCAAGTTCAGCCTTAGAGCCCAACCTAATTCACAGCCATGAAAATCGCTTCGCTTTTCTCATGTAATACACATGTAATATGGTGGAAAACTTGATGTTGAGACGGCAGAGTCATGCCCCTCTGCCGCTTTCCGCACGCGTTCCTGGTTCCAGACCAGCTAATTTGCGGGGCCGGAATTGAACCCGTTTTTCGGCTGAGCACCGAGTGCTTCGGCGGTGGAAAACCCGCCTAACGGTTTAAATTACGGCACAGGCTCCGGAACCCTGTTGGTGGGAAAGAGGTCACTGAAAACTCTGTGACTGAGCAGGCTTGAGGCCTACCACCCCCCACGTCGAAGAGGTCTCCTGTTGATGACCCTCTCCCTGGGCTCAGACTTTAACAGAGGTCATGGTTTCAGGAACTCACAGTTCACCTGTTTTGCCAGATGTTGGACTTTCCTACAGAGCGTCATGTGGAACCAGGAGCCTTTTTTCTTGAGTCTTCAGAGCTGTCAGTCTGTTCAGGAGATTCCGGTATGGCTCTTGGACACCTTGAACTGAACCAGGTTTTCTTCTCTTGATAACTCTCATGAGAGTCCCTTGAGACTCTTGGTGCCCTTTACATAGTGTGTTTCATTCATTGTTTGTTTTTGTTAGCTCAGCTGCAGTTTTTTTTTTGTATGATGCTCAGTGATGCAGTGCAGATATAATACTTCCCTTCTTCCGTTTGTTTCCAGGTCAGTAAGGAACTGACTGAGGAGTACGAACAAGTCAAAGGAATCATGGCAACGCTGGAAAGTTTTAAGTCAGAGAAGCCAACTGACATCTTAGTCCCGCGGCCGGAGGAGAGACCACAAGATCCCGCTGTGTGGCCCCCTCCCATCCCTGCTGAGCACAGGTGCGTGCGTGCGTGCGTGTGTGTGTGTTAGTTATGTTTTCAGCTTCATGGATTTTTCAGTCAAAATAAGTAAGTGAAGGTTTGAATATTTGAGCCAAGAAAACAAATACCAGCTGTGGGAGCAGCCAGAAAAACACAAAGCAGGGGTTATTTAGGGTTATAATAAGCGTGTCACACTGTGATCTCAAAAAGTTTGGGTTATATTTGTGTTTTAAACTATACTCTAAACTCACTCATTTTTAAGATAAACGTCCAATGCAGCATCTAGACCTCACTCCTATATTTTGTAGGGAAAGTTTTGTTTTTTGGAGGTTTGTTAATTCATAAAGATCCATTATTTCTGTATAACATTGCACAGGGAAAAAAAATTTAAATGCTTAAAAAAAAAATGCTTGCACACTGCTGTCTTTTTGCCCATTCTTTTTTTTTCATGTTGAATTAAAAACAAGAATGTAATATATGGGCTTTTTTGTAATCTTTGACTGTAGATTACAAAATACTTGCTCAAGGGCAAACTATATATTTATTTGGCTTTCTGAGTGTCCATTTTTGCAGAGATGATTGTTAATAATGCTCCTCAGAAACACAACATCTCCATAAGGAAGTGCTCTTTGAAGTACAGAGAGACATATTTTGCATAATTACTTTCATCTCTACCAGCACAATGTACCTCATCATGTTCTGCTACTGGGATCAGATGAAACTGCCTCTGTGGAAAAGTAGCAGAGCTGGTTTAAAACTAACGATATCTGTGGGAGCATTTGGTACACCAGTCGGAACCCGTGTTTGATGTTTCTGCATGCAAGTGTCCTATTATTATCATACTATTATCCATTTGTATGTTGCTGTGCGTGCATTTTTGCAGGAATCCTGTTGCAGTAAAGCGGCCCAACAGTGCAGTGAAGCAGCAGAGGAAGGACTCACCTGGCCTGCAGCATCGTGGGGCAGGGCCAGGAGGCCGTGCTCAGGCCAACCCTAAAGGAGACCGGGCGGGAGTCAGAGACGCCCGAGGCGCAAAATCCAAAGATGATAAGGTCAGACTACAGTTGATTTGTGGTTAGAGTAGACAGATGGATAAATAAGAAATGAGTAAGTCCCAAACACATCAGGTTTTTGTTATATTGTTTTTCCTTCTTTTTTCTCCATCAGGGAAAGAAAGGAGGAGGAGATGCACAGGGGGAGGAAGGGCAGAAGTTGTTTGATGGTGCAGGATATGACAGTGACCTGGTGGACTCACTGGAAAGAGATATTGTGTCCCGTAACCCTAATGTGCACTGGTATGGCAGCATGCTCTGATACTTCCATAATGCTTCATTGGTTCTGCAACTAGGACAGATTTCCACAGTGCCACTGGCTGATTTCTTTCGTAAACTGCAGGGATGACATTGCGGATCTGGAAGATGCTAAGAAGCTATTGAGAGAAGCAGTGGTGTTGCCCATGTGGATGCCTGACTTCTTTAAGGGCATTCGCCGCCCTTGGAAGGTACACACACACACACACACACACACATTCTGTACATACAAACTTTACCTATTTCCTTAGTGGGGTTTAAAAAAAAATTAGCAAGTAACTGCAGAAATTGACAGAGATGTTTTTCAGCTGTGAGCCACTCACTTTTTTCTGTAACACACGTTCCATCTTGAGTATCTTGCAGCATGTTGCACCAGCTACATCAAAGTTTGAGTGTTAAGGTCAACACCAACTTCTACATCATGACCAGTTAGCTTCACACTAAACCTCCCATATTATTCAAGTTGACCATGGGTCAGTTCAGTTCTGCAGACCTGTGTTATGTCTTTACAAACTCCCTTACCTAATTAATATATCAAACTTATCATTTCTCTTCTAACATTAGTAATTATGTCTTCTAGCATGGCATAAAAGATTGCATCAACAACTTACTAGTTCCAGATGAACACAGCATAAAATTGTGCTGAAGTTTTTCACAGCCAAAATGTTCTTGTTTTTAAATATAGAAAATATTTTTTTTGGGGGGGGGGGGGGGCAAGATAGCACTGAGAGACTGACAGACATCTCTAAAAAGACAACTAAATAATCAAATAATGTTAATTTGTGATAACCTCGCTCTCAAAAAAATAAAGGACTGAAGAGGAAGCTGACAACATAGTTTTAAGAAGAACCATGCAGTAAATGGCATTTGATAAAATGGAAGATACCTGCTGCTTGCATATGTAATGTCATTCATTTTATTTAAAAGCAGTGGATCGGTACATAATGTTTTTTATTTGTTTGCTTTTTTAGTTTTCTGTTTATTTCGGTTAATTTTTGTGCAGTTCTAAGGCTGTATAGGATATTTTAAACAAATGCAGGCTATGAAATTAGCTAATTTTCAGCAGTGAAGTTGACAGTAATGGACTAATTTGGTGCAGAGCAGGTTGTTACAACTACCATCACTGTTAGTTTAGCTCATGGGTAGCAGTCATCAGTTTAACATTTAAGCTGATGATGCTCTTTAGTGTCTCTTGCCAAACTGCTCTTTCATGCTGTGGCTGGGGGTTGTAAAGCAGCAGTGATAGTATGATAATCTATGTAACATCTGCTAATACACTGCAGAATGGAGCTGGCTAAACCTACGAAGAGTGTCAATTTTGGAGGCAGCCGTAGCACAGCCTGGCTGATCACTTAGTCTGGTCACAAATAAAATGTTTTTACAGAGTTATGGTCTGAATGACCAATCAGAGCATGTTCTTCTGCATCAGCCTTGGTTAAACTTCCATCATGTGAGGTCTCTTCCCCTGAGGCCCACCATGTGAGGGTTAATACTTTGTTTTTTTACAGCAGCACAATGCTTTTCATTTATCTTATATAGGCATGCGTAATTAAACTCTTCACTACTTTGAAAAAGACGGACAGGCATTTTTTTTTAATCGCTGAAAATGGTGTAAAATTAAAGAATGATAAGTCAGTTGTAGAGAGGAACAGATTAATGGTTGTTTTCTCAGTGCACAGGTAGACTGGAGGTATGTTTTTCATTAACACTGACATTTAGGTCTATGAAGTTCTGTTTTGTCAGTCCTCCCTGCAGCAGGTTTGGGTGTTTCTACTCTTAATGTAGGTGCACATATGCTCCCATCTGCTCCTGCTGAGATTCCAATCAATACGACCGCAGTACTGTTTTATATTCCAAGTCACTCGACTCGTTCCTGCAGTCAGCATAACACACACGAGCCTAAATTGACTGAGGCAAAGAAAAATACAGTTTCTTAAAAATGAAACGGATTATGTCAGTAATGCTTCCTTTTGCGGTTTATGTAATCTCTGTGGCCACAGACACCCAGCAGAACTGTTAGACACCAGAGTGGCAGCGATATTAAAAATGGATATAGAGGAGATTTAAATCAGGGTTTGGCACATTTGTTTAATATCACAGGCTTTTAAATAACACACAATTATCAAGTCTCATACTGGGATTACAGGTCTACAGGAAGGCAATCCATTTACATTCAATCTAATATCCTTTTCTCACAGGAGTGAGCTTTAGGGGTGCTGGTAAATGGATTTTTTTCCCCCTAACATTTGGACTGAGCTATGCTCACTGCCCCCCCCAATCTCCTGCATGTGCTCAACCAGCTTAAGTTTTAACGTATTATCGATCTACATGTGGAAGTCTTGACAAGGCAGCTATTAACTGTATTTCCCAAGAAGTTCTTAAAAAGAATGTGGAAGCCGCATGCTGATATGACTGTTAATGGTCACAGTGAAGTGAATACTGATCTTCTGTGTTTGCAGCCTAATCCTTTCTGTGCGTGTACATTTGTTTACATGTCTAATGTTTTCAAATTGTGTGACATTTTGTTTTAGGGTGTGTTAATGGTCGGCCCTCCAGGGACGGGGAAAACCATGCTAGCCAAAGCTGTGGCCACAGAATGTGGAACCACTTTCTTCAATGTGTCCTCCTCCACCTTGACCTCCAAGTACAGGGGCGAGTCGGAAAAACTTGTCCGTCTGCTATTTGAAATGGTGAGTGTGTGGAAATGGGTATTTGGGCCATGGGCAAAACACTGAACCCTTGCATTTATCTTGCTCCCATCAGTGTGTGTTTGTGTGTGTGTGTATGAATGAATAAGTGAATCAAAGTCAAATTATGAAGCACTTTGGATAAAAGCACTACAAAAGAATACAGCCATTTCCTGTTTACATGTGTGTGTGCGATGTAGCAGAAATAAGACTCACAATGCACAACTTCTTTTTTCCTAGGCCCGATTTTATGCACCAACGACCATCTTTATAGACGAGATCGACTCCATCTGTGGCAGGAGAGGAACATCTGATGAACATGAAGCCAGCCGCAGGGTCAAATCAGAACTCCTGATTCAGATGGATGGTTAGTGGAACCGAGAACTAGGAAGGTGGAGCTGTGCAAGGCTTGCTGTTACAGTTTTTTGTGGGATTAATCAAAGATTTTGCAAAAATTTGAATTAGAAGCAAACATGACAGGTGTCATAATGCATTGGCACTTTGTTAAATCTAAATGAGATTTGAGATACTTTGTAACTGAACATGTTGGGTAAATAAGCTGCAGCTGTAAAACTGCAGAAAGGACTAAATTTTACCAAGAATTTTGTATGTGTTTTTGTGAGCAGGTGTTGGAGGAGCCCTGGAGAATGACGACCCCTCTAAAATGGTGATGGTCCTCGCTGCCACAAACTTCCCCTGGGACATTGATGAGGCTTTGCGACGGCGGTTGGAAAAGCGGATCTACATCCCACTGCCCTCAGGTAACCAGGCACAGACTGACAGAACAGCAATCTTAACAGAAACTAAGATAACTGATAACTTCTTCACGCTTTGTGTCATTAGTGTTTTATGTGCCTGTCTAATGTTTTTCAATCCCAGTCCTCCTAAACTGGTTCTCAGATGTGTTGCCCTTAATTTAAAACAGTTTTTTTGTGTATTTGGATGTAGCCGTGGGCCGTGTAGAGCTTCTTAAGATCAACCTGAGGGAGGTGGAGGTGGCTTCTGATGTGGATCTGGACCTCATTGCTGAGAAGATCGAGGGCTACTCTGGAGCAGACATCACCAACGTCTGCAGGTGTGTGTAATTTAGAAACTGATTGTTCATTATCAGTTCATGTTTCATCTTTTATATACAGAACACAGTAAAAAAAATACCGCTATTTGTTCTTTGTTTCAGTATGCTCTGACTTAAACTATTACAAGATTCATATGACCACATGTCACTGTTGGGGTAACACGTAATGACGAGATAAATTCTTGCCATGCAGCTAGAAAACTTCTGATTGTGTCTGGGTCTTTACCAGAGTTCTCAGTTTGTGAGCGCTGTGCAAAAGCTTATACTATGACATTTTATTCCACTAATTTACTTTATCCAAAGTGGCATATTAAAATTGCTTTACAATTTCTCCTTTTTAAAAGCCTGTAGCAAGTCTAGTGCTGCTTCCTCGGTGATACTGTGGCCAGCACACTGGAAGCTCAGGCTTCTTGCCTTCTGTTCTTTGCAGCTACTGCCACAAAGCAGTTGTGTTGCTCAGCACCTCCACTGTTTGAGTATAGGCGGGATTTAGCTGCTCTCTTAGTCATTTTTCAGTTTGAGCTTAAACTACCTTCTGTTTTTGTAAATATTACATGTGGTGCAAAGTCTCACTCGCTGAGGCTTAAGAAGTCAATATGGATAGACTTACGTGTTAAAGTTAGAGTATGGGTGGCTGTGCCTGTGCGATAGATCAGGTTGTCTACCAATTCACAAGGTGGTAGATCGATCTCCTCCAATCTGCAACCGTAGTATCCTTGAGCAAGATCCTGAACCCTGAGTTGCTCCCGGCGTATCCATCAGAATGTGAGTGGGTGTAGATAAAATTGCTGTATGAATGTGTGCATTATTGGGTGAATGAGACTTGGAGTAGAAAGTGCTTTGAATGCCTAACTGAGTAGAAAGACACTATATAAGTACCAGTCCAATATTTAAGAGCTAAGCTCATCCAATGAGAAGAATTGTTATGAAGCAGTCAACTCAGTGACACCAGGTGCTAGTAATTTGCTTTGTCACTGCCTAATTATTAATTGCGTAAACTCAATAAAACAAGCAAATTGGACAAAGAGTAACTGCACACAGAATGATAATTTGACTGTGTGATTGTGCGGTCATTCTGTCCTTGTGTTTTTATCGTCCCTGTCACTTCAAACACAGCACTGTTTTGACGTTAGTGCAGTGTAGCAGTTGTTTTAGTGTAAGACTTTTATCCTCACTGTCCTGTCCTTGGTGTGAGGATCCTTTCTGCTGTAGCTATGCCAGGAATGGCAGGCATTTCATGCACCCAAGGCTGTCTCTGCTCATCTCTGCCTCACATTGTTTTATTGACCTTGGATGTGTGCGCCTCATCCAGATACAGTGGAGCCTGCAGGATTTCATCACAGCCCAGGCTCGATCCTTTCTGACAGGGGTAAAACCCAGCAAATGTGGAGTTTAAAACAGTGCAATTATGTTCTGTGTGTCATGAGTAAAAGTCTTCTCTCCCTCTGTCCGTTCTCTGCTTCTGTCTTTACACGTACATCAGGGACGCCTCCATGATGGCAATGCGACGTCGAATCCAAGGCCTGAGCCCTGAAGAGATTCGAGCTCTGTCCAAAGAAGAGCTCCAGATGCCTGTGACTATGGAGGACTTCACCCTAACACTCAAGAAGATCTCAAAGTCTGTTTCTGCTGCAGACCTGGAAAAATACGAAGCCTGGATGGCTGAGTTTGGGTCAGTATAGAGAGCGGCTGGGATTAGAGCCAGAGGGACCAGAACCTTGAAAGGAGGACTGATAGCTTTGAAATTACTAAAAGCCTTGAAGAGTAGCAGTGGAGTGAGCTCTTGTATTTGAACGAGGCAGCACATCAGGGATCAGAAGACTGGTGCCTTTGAGGGAACATGAAAACGGTGGCGTCACCCCTGCAATTTCACTTGCTCTTCACAACCTGTATGTATAGAGGTGTCAGTCATCCAGCCCACTCAAGTGACCTGAAGAAGACTGGAGTAAACCTCTCACACAGGGAACTTTTAATGTAAACTAGCAGCCTAATGCACAGGAAATGTACACATGCTTTTATACATGAGATCTCATGCAAGAACAGTTGAGTAAAAAAATAACATTTACACACTGTGGAGCTTCAAGCCTTTCATGTCCAGCATCTAAAAACACAGCAAAGGTATTGTGTAGCTGTTTTCATGCAAGAATTCTTGGAAAAAGTCAAGTAAACCAGATCAGAGCATTGTCCAGAGTTGCCCTTTCCTAAGTGTAGCACACAGCAGAAAATTGCTTCCATCAGATCAGTTTTCACTACTAAAATATTCTGCTTGCTTTCGGTGAGCTGGCTGTCCAAATAGAACAGGCGGGAGGCAGTAGTCACAAGGTGTGAATGCATCAGATGAACATTTAGCTGTTCTATTCTCACACAAGTGCAATTTCACACAGAATTGAGCTGGCAGGTTAAAACTGTGTCTGATCAGCTGAGTCAGGATATTAGCACATGCCGCTGTCAGGTGAAGTCTAGATAGGTTCACGGCTGCAGTGCATGTGTGAAAACAGCTTATATTAGAGAGTCTAAACAAGTGAAAATTTTTAATCAGCTGCTAACAGTGTGTGTCATCACAGCAGCGAGATTAAGACATGTTGGACCTGAACAATCAATCAGTGACAATGATGTCTTTCAGATAAAAAAAAAAAAAAAGAAGGTTCAGACTTTCTATTCATAAATTTAATTTCATCGTGTGAAAAGTTCTCTTAAACCAGCTGCATGTGTTAATGTAGCTCCTTGAGGAGTCTGTGTATTTATAGTTTGTATGAATTAAACTTGAATTGAACCTCGATGTTATGGTAGGTTTAGATTAGAATAAAATGTTGCACTGGCACACAGCACATTATCTTTGTATATTTTACTGAGTGATTATGTGTTGTGCTTTGTTTGGTTTTATGTTTTGTTGGTTTTAATTTCTGTTTTTAGTTTATGTTCCATTTAGACAAACAAATGTAGGGACATTACCACTGTACTAGACCTGTGAATTTATTGTTAATTAAAGGATATGCTTCTTTGACCAAAATCCTCGACTTCTTTATTTCATGGAAATATTTAGGTGCCAGTATACACAGTATATCTTTAAATAAAAATACGTTAAAAAAGTTAGTCCATGTTTATTTGTTCCCTGTTGTTTTTATATGTAAATTTACACTGGCTCAAGCTCTCAGGTCATCCTGCTTGGAGCAAATAACCAATAGATTTAACCAAATAACCAAAGACTTCTCAGTTGAATCATGCAGAAATTATGAAGCTGTTGAAACATTTAGTGTGAAATTGAATTCTTGGAAATACTACTGCTGGCTTTAAAAAAAAAAAATCTCAACTCAAGGCCCTCTTCTTTTTTTTTCTAGAAAAAGCTGCATCACACTATTGGCTGAACAGAGACGGATCTGTTGGCATTTGAGCCAAGAATGAACTTTAATGAGCTGTAACCCAGCATGAATAACACATTCGTAGATGGTGTAATGGCTACTGAGCTTCCGTGTCAAACAGATCCATCTGCGTGACACCTCTATGGTCTGTTTTCATGAAACATTGACCACGTTACATGAACTGGCACATGACATAAAAATATTGGTTCTTGACAGCATTAGTGTTTCTGCTGTTTAATAATTTAGACAAATCCAGGTTTCTGTTGAGCGATCAAAGGCGCTATTTGATTCAAAATCCCAAAAGTGAAGGTGTCTTTGGAAAACTCTCTAAAGGTGCTGCACTGGTTAAAAAAGCATGACTGTACTGTAAAAAAATATCCGTATAATTAACAGTAATAAACAGTAAAATTGTGACAGGAAAAATATGTAAACTATAAAATAATTTAAAACTATTGATTTGATGTGAATCCACCGTAAATAAATTAATCTGTGAAAACAGTAATTTGTACATTTTTTCTCAGAAAAAAAATACTTAACACTACCATAAAGCACTCCTGCAGTGTTTTTTTAACAGAAAATTTTCATAAAGTTTATAACAGTCAAACATTACGAGTTTTACATTTATTTTTTGAAAAAAATACAGGTTTTATTTGCTGAATGCAAGTATGGTTGTGCTGGTAATGAATGTATGCTGTAAAATGACATTGTGATTTTTGAAATATTTTCACATAATAATGGATTGAATAGCACTATTCAAGAAACCAAAAAGCACTTTACACTGAATCCATTCTTGATTCACTCCACCTTCACACACTGGTCGTGTTGATCTGTGTGAGACTGTAAGAATAAGCAGCGTACAATGTATCCAAAATTTTTGTGTTAAGTGTCATATTTGAGTAAAATTAAATCTTTTCATGTCTTTATTAGTTTCCTTTTGTGATTTTTAATACAGCATATTCTTCTTGTTTACTTGAAACAGTGTTTTGGATGTATTTTTATAAAGAATATGACGTGTAGCTTTTCAACATACATTCTGAAGCAACAAACATCCCACTTTTTTAGGTATTTACAAGCCAGACGTTTTATTTAATCTTTTCTTTCAGGCTCAGTTTCTCTACCAGAGTTTACATTGTTAGAAACCATTTTATTACTGAACCCAACCTGTAAAGGGCTGATATAATAAAATGCTAAACATGACAGACACCTCTTCATCCAAACCTAAAACTTTATGAGAAGAAGACTTGAACATGACCATTCCAGATGAGACATGAGCCTCCATACTTAAACTTAATACAGCATCTCTGTGTGCACGCCACTGTCTTATTCAATTTAAAGTGGTACATAGAGCCCACTTTTCTAAAAGCAAACTATCTCGTATCTATCAGGAAATCACCCCATACTGTGACAAATGCAAAATGAGGCCACACTGGTTCTTATCTACTGGTCCTGTCCCAGTCTTTGTCAGTTCTGGACAGATGTTTTTCACACCCTGTGCAGGTTCCTCAGAGTTGCAGTAACACCTAGCCCTCTGCTGGCTCTTTTTGGCATTACTGATGAGGAGTTGCCCTTACCAGCCTCTAAAAGACAGGCGTTGTAGTTGTGTCCTGTGCTAGCGAGATGTACAGTCCTAATCAGATGGAAGAGCGCTGCTCCTCCAACACACAAGCAGTGGTTATATGACCTCATGTCGTGTTTGAAACTGGAAAAAATAAGATGTTCTCTTCAGCACTCTACTGGGAAATTCAAAAACATATGGGGCCCCTTTCTTGACGTATTTCAAATTATACAATAATACTTAAGATGAATCCATTTTTTAATACAAGCCTCGCTCCTGTTAGGGGTAAGGCTGAAGTGTGTAGACCTAAGGCAGTGACCTGGGTAGGATTGAATGGGGTTACTTTGTAGGGATTATTTTGCAGAATTTATTTATTTATTATTATTTTTTTCTTATTTATCTTTCTTTCTTGGGTTATGTTTGAATGGTATTATTATATATTTGGTTCCTTTGTACCTACTGTTTTTTTTTATTTGTATGTATAAAGGAAAACAAACTTTAACAAAAAGACAGTGATTAAAAAATATATACATTCTGTTTACCTCATAAATCCATTAGCTTTAAATTTCAAAGCCAACAACAACTTGATAGACCTACAGCTAATGATAGAAAGACTAAATTAATGAGTGAAATCACAAGTTATGATCCCAAAAGCATTAAAATAATAATCTGTTGTCTGTTTCATTTATTTATTCTAAAATATTTATCTAAAAACTGTTTCCCCCCTGAAGTCTGGAGCATCGTTACACATCAAGGCGCCTGAATTCAAACGCGCCAATCAGTGCACGGTATCAGGCTCCAAAGCAGGCGACCTCCGTAGCAGCAGCTCCACACAAGTTACACTTTGGACTAGGGCATCAAGCTATCTTAATTTTCACTAAGTTGTTTCTATTTTCTTAGATTTAACCTTAACCACAGCTCATCTTCATTTACTTCGGTAAGAAAATAATCTAAGTTGGTTTATTTATTTAACAGTGTTGTGTTGCATTCAGCGAAGTTGCAAATGATAAAGTTGTGTTAGCTTTAGCTCCCGCCTAGCATTAACGTTAGCCACTTGAGACTAAAAAACAGCCTGCTAATGCCTGCAGTGCATGTTCAGTGTATTAATGTAAATCGTCTTATAGGTGTAGCTCCATTTTAATGCTTTTGGTAAAGGCGGCCTGGATTTTCCTGCCTTTTTTGATACCAGGCTGGAGCTTTAAGTTAGCTAGCTTCACGGCTGTGCCCTGTCAAAGATGTATTCTTGCAGCATATGTGGAGAATCGGTTCAGTCCGTGAAAGCTTATGTTTTTCATTGCAGACTGCATCAGAATGAACACCAGTGTATTTTTAAATGTGTTGAAGCAAGTTGTAAGCTGGTGTTTTCTGGATATGCCGCTTTAAAGTCTCACTTCTACCGCCACCACACTGGTACTGCAGCCGTCTCTCATGATACTACTGTTATGGTATTAAATTGCATCGTCTCACTTTGTGAATGCCAGTGTGAGGGAACTAAAGCTTTGATTGCTCACTTAAAGGAACACCTAGATGAGGGACGACATGTGACTTGTCCAGTGAGAGCGTGTCAAAGTGTGTTCTCTGTAAAATCTATATTTACCGCTCATATGTCTAGAAAACACAAAAATACGAAGCCTGGATGGCTGAGTTTGGGTCAGTATAGAGAGCGGCTAGGATTAGAGCAAAATCCAAAAATTAAATGGGAAAAAGAAATGCAATTGGATTTCGTTCCCCCCCCCCATCTCCTGCATGTGCTCAACCAGCTTAAGGTTTAACGTATTATCGATCTACTTGTGGAAGTCTTGACAAGGCAGCCATTAACTGCTGATATAATGACTGTTAATGGTCACAGTGAAGTGAATACTGATCTTCTGTGTTTGCAGCCTAATCTTTTCTGTGCGTGTACATTTGTTTACGTCTAATGTTTTCAAATTGTGTGACATTTTGTTTTAGGGTGTGTTAATGGTCGGCCCTCCAGGGACGGGGAAAACCATGCTAGCCAAAGCTGTGGCCACAGAATGTGGAACCACTTTCTTCAATGTGTCCTCCTCCACCTTGACCTCCAAGTACAGGGGCGAGTCGGAAAAACTTGTCCATCTGCTATTTGAAATGGTGAGTGTGTGGAAATGGGTATTTGGGTAATGGGCAAAACACTGAACCCTTGCATTTATCTTGCTCTCATCAGTGTGTGTGTGTGAATAAGTGAATTAAAGTGAAGTCTTTCTACCACGGTGGAAACGATCTCCTTCCTAACCACGATGGTCACATTTTGTATTTCTCGTCTAATGTTTCTGTCTCGATGTAACCCCAGGAAGCCCCTACTGACCTCTGCCTGACCTGGTATCATTCATGAGAGATATGTTTCACAGATCATAGGTCAACAAGTCATTTACAGCCCTTTAAATACAGGCGATCATTTTCTGGCAAACACCGAAAATCACTTCATAGCAGACGATCACTTTTTGGCACAACACTGGCATCACCCACCACCACCTCAACATAAAAATGACAACCACGAAACGAGGGCGAGTCAGTCTTCTACTTACTGTCGGACCAGCTTCTTCAACTCTCCCCCACTTACTGGTTTTGCACCGAAGTCCAGCTTTTGTTGTTTGGGTGCTGGGGGGGTCCTTCTCCATAAGCCGCAGCTAATTGTCTCTGGCTCTCTGGGCTCTTGCCCATTGACCATGAGGGCTCCGTCTGGGTTCTCCCTCCTTCCTCCTCTGGGGTGTGCACACTGACAAATGCAAAACTGGTGCCACACTCCAATCAACTAATTAATTCAAAACACCTGCAAAGGCCTTTAAATGGACTCTCAGTCTAGTTCTGTAGGCTACACAATCATGGGGAAGACTGCTAACTTGACAGTTGTCCAAAAGCCGACCACTGACACCTTGTACAAGGAGGGCAAGACACAAAAGGTCATTGCTAAAGAGGCTGGCTGTTCACAGCAGTGTTAATTTTGACAGCAAATTTTGACTTAGTTTTAGTCATAGTCTTTTGATGAAAATATAATTTAGTTTTAGTCATAATTTAGTCATCTGAATAGTTTTAGTCTAGTTTTAGTTGACGAATTATCGTAAGAATACAGTCAATTTAATCAACTAAAATATAAAGGGTGTAAAATGTAAATGTTTTTTCTTTAGCTCCCTTGAGTTAGTTATTATACACGCTTACACAAAATTAAATATTTATTAAAAATTACGGAATATTATTAATAATATTAACATTAGCCTTTTTACCTGCTTCCCACACACCTGATCATTCCTTACGGAGATAATACGAGCGTTTTACAGCAGGACACGCTCTGAAAGGTGCAGGGCAGTGTTCAGGACTAAGATTAGGAACGGCTAATCCACCCCGGTGTGGAGATTTGCTCTAAACACAAAAAAACTAGTAGCAGAACAGCTTAACCATTTCTTAGAACAAAACAATGTTATGGACACTTCCCAGTCTGGTTTTCGCAAATTGCACTCCACTGAAACTGCGTTACTTAAAGTATCTAGTGACATTTTGATGGCAGCAGACTCCGGAGAGTTCACAGTTCTGGTTTTATTAGATCTCACCTCTGCTTTTGATACTGTTTATCACAGTATCATGATAAACAGGCTTAGGGATCTCTTTGGGATTACTGGTGTTGTTTTAGAATGGTTCGTGTCATATTTATCTGAGAGATCTTTTAGTGTTCATATAAATCAAGTGATGTCTGAAACAACAGTTTTGTCTTGTGGGGTACCTCAGGGATCTGTTTTGGGTCCAATTCTCTTCTTACTTGATATATTTCCTCTAGGCCAAATTATAAGACATTACAATGATATTTCTTATCATCTCTATGCTGATTGCATTCAATTATATTGTTCTTTCAAAGCCTCTGAGTTTTATAAATTGTCCAGTTTAAGTAATTGCCTTTCAGAAATCAAGCAATGGTTAAACAACAATTTCCTCCAGTTAAATACTGATAAAACGGAAACATTGATTATTGCTCCTGACCACATGATCTCGGAAATTAGGCGACATATCAGCTTCTTAGGCCCTTTTGTGCAATCAACCCTCAGAAATGTAGGTGTCATTTTCGACAGTTCAGTGTCCTTTGAGCATCACTCCAAACAGCTGGTTCGGAATTGTTTTTATCATTTAAGGAATATCTCAAAACTCAGATTACTGGTGTCAAAGGCTAAGCTTGAGATGATTATTCATGCTTTTATCTCTTCTCGTCTGGATTATTTTAATGGTCTTTTTACTTGTTTTAACAAATCAGCTTTGGATTGTCTTCAAACTGTGCAGAATGCTGCAGCAAGACTTTTAACTGGCAACAACAGAAGATCTCATATCACTCTAGTTTTGGCTTCTCTTCATTGGTTGCCAGTATATTTTAGATTTCATTTTAAAATTTTAGTTTTAACCTTTAGGGCCTTACATGGCCAAGCCCACCAGTATATCACTGACCTTTTGAAACCATATTCTTCATCCCGAGCTCTTAGATCATCAGATCAGAGGTTACTGTTGGTCCCTCGCACTCGTTTCAAAACTCGTGGGGATTGGGCTTTTGGAGCTGTGGCACCAAGGTTGTGGAATTCTCTTCCACTGTCTTTACGCTGTACAGAATCTTTTAAAAAGCAGCTGAAGACATTTTTATACAGACAAGCTTTTAATTAACATGTTATATTGTATTCTATTCTTTTATATTGTTGTACTTTTATTTTCGTCTTTTTTTGTGAAGCACTTTGTGATTTTTATCTGTGATAAGTCCTATATAAATAAATTTTACTTACTTACAAATGCTAAACTGGGAAAAACACTTTACCCTGCATGTGTATATATATATATATATATATATATATATATATATATATATATATATATATATATATATATATATATATATATATATATATATATATATATATATATATATATATATATATATATAATATGTGTGTGTGTGTGTGTGTATATATGTATGTATGTGCATCTATCTATCTTCTATTATTTTTTTTCTGTTCTCCCTTTTTTGGTTTCTCTTTCTATCTCTCTTCTTCTCTTCTTTCCAGGCTGTCAGATCTGGCAAGAATAAATAAAATAAAAATACAAACATTAACAAGAATAGCCTACAGAAAACTTATAGAGCTCTTCTTGTAAAAGCAAATATGTTTGGTACAACAATGCATTTGGATCATCATTCTGATTGCAAAAAAGTGCCAGACATGACAGACCAAAAGAAAACTTGGGTCCTCACCTTGAAAGTGGGTTTACCGTATAACATATCAGGTATTAGAATCCACATAAGCCCTAGATTTTATTTACAGTGTGCTATCATTATTGTTTATTTTTGCAGGACATGACGATGTATCGTTAATGCCCAACACTATAAAGAATCTGTAATTCTTGCATTCATGGAGAAAATTGTGGATGTAAGGGCGATATGTGGAGCAGGAGGACAAAGATTCATTTGTTTGCCAGTTTATTGGGTGTACCTACATTTCCGTGAAAGGACTGTAACCATGCAGCTGGAAAGCCCATTGGAAATGCAGCCTCAAACCATGACTGAGCCTCCACCGTATTTTACACATTTGTAGGCACTCACTGTTGTACCTCTCTCCTGACTGATTTTCAGTGCAGTTCTTGTGTAGTGTGGCATACCTCAGCCTTTCCTCCCTGTTTTGCATCCTTAAGAATGGCTTCTTGACAGCCACAATTCCACTGAGATCATTTCTGATGAGGCTTCAGTGAACAGTAGCTGGATCTGCTGAAGGACCAGATGCATCTCTCAGGTCCTGTGTCATGTCTGGATTTTTTTTTTCTTCCTTTTTCTCAAGGATATGCCTTTCAGGGTGCTGTTCATCTGCTTTAGACAGTTTTTAGGCCTGTCACATTCTTTGTCCTCCACTTGTCCAGTTTTCTTAAATTTTTTGAGGATGTACTGCACACCACGCTGAGATGTGTATTTGACTAATACCTCTTTGGGAGTGAGCTTGATGGCCCACAAATACTATTTCATGAATGTCAAACTGTGTTATCTTTGGTGTTTTTCATAGATTCGACTGAAGAAATGGAAACAAATGATGCACTTTTGTGACAGGCTGCCAGTAACAAAGTGCATAAAGACTGCATAAAAGTGTTATATGTAAACACAACACTGGTTCATCCTTTGAGTTAGGTGCCTTTTTTACACTTGAAACTTCAAACTGTGTGGCATCCTTTCATTACAAACATTTTTTTTTTTTTTATTCATTTGCAACAGTTTTGTTTTTAAGGGTCTGGGATGACTTCACCGCATTGAGGGGCCAACGAATGGGGCCGTGTACTGTCAAATCTTGGATGAGAACCTCCTTCTCTCCCCCAGAATAATGACGATGGGTCGTGGATGGATCTTCCACCATGACAATGACCCCAAACATCCTGGAAAGGGAACAAAGAAGAAGCACATTATTCATAGAGATTTAGAGAGTTTCTGTAAAGAGGAGTGGACCAAAATCCTCCTGAGATGTGTGCAAACCTGGTGACCGACTTCAAGAAACATCTTACTGCTGTGCTTGGCAACAAGGGTTTCTCCATCAAGTACTAAATCATATGGATCAAATATTTATTTCATTCAGTGACAAGCAAATCAATTTATAGCTTTTATGTAATGCATTTTTTCTGGATTTTTGGTTGATGTTCTGTCTCTCCTTTAAAATGAAACTACCATAAAAATTGCAGACTGTAAAGGCAGCAGGGGATCAAATAATTATTTCCCTCGCTGTACATTAGTGCACCCTCTGTGTGACTTGTAATATCTGAATGATACTTTACTTGAGTAACATTTAAAGCGCAAACTTTGACTTGTAATGGAGTATTTATATTTTTTAACTGAGTGGTATGAAGAGAAAAGCTATTACAACCCGAGGATCTATATTTTCCCTCCGCCACTGAGGAAATTAAACATTATTAAAAACTGCCTGCCTATTGCAGTAATCGATGCTATCATTTGATGCTGAATGAAAAGTGCAGTAATCGCACAGTGAGCTGGGAGCCGGTCTGGTGACGCCGTGCGGCTGCATGAGAGCAGGGGCGCAACGCGACAGCTCACAGGAGACGTTTCTGTTTTTTTCCGCTGCCGTTATTACCACAGCGGGTCCAACGTACGTCCACAATGGAGACCAAACCGGTCATCACCTGCCTTAAAACCCTCCTCATCGTCTACTCCTTCGTGTTTTGGGTAGGTAACCTTTTACTATCCTCTTAAGCGCAAAATAAATACCCCTGCAGAGAAAGATGTCAGTCCATCTCAATCCGCCGCTGCTGTGTTTTTGTTGTGCGTGATGAAGGAGTGGACAGTGCCAGCATCATCGACGGATCCGTGCCGCTGTTTGAATAAACGCTAAATTATAATGATAATCGACAGATGTGAATTAAAACCGCCACTTTTAGCGTCTGTGTGAAATGTATTATCTACTGTCGGGCTGTGTAACCGGGGTTGAGGTTGCACATCGCCCGTTTTGGGTGTTGGGCGTCAGTGCGTAGCTTATATCACACATAGCATCATGGTTATCAGTTAGCGAGGTGGAGGACGTTAACATCGCTGTAACGGTTTAACTCCGTCCGACGGAGCCAGCGTTTAGGGCCTGGTCTGTGCGATAAGGCCCCGGTTAGAGCCCATTTTTTCCCCCCCGGTCACATACTATATATTCAGGGGTCGCTGCTATAGATTCTTAAAAGGGCCCCTACACTCTCAGTGCAGACACAGTGGTGTTTACTCCATAATCAGAGCTCCCAAACAAGTGTTACACATTTTATCTTGAAGCCTTTGATGCTACTCTGTTGCGCTTCAGACTCAAATGTTACATTTGGGACTACAAATTAAGAATAAAGTACCACAATATATGCGTGAAGCAGTGCAATTAGCTTCATTTGAATGGGCCAAAATAGCCTCCTGCTTCATGTAAATGCGTGCAAGCATCAAATTCATAGTGTATGAAACATGAAACGAGTGCTGCATGATGAGCACTCTCATTATATACTAATTACTTATTACAGTGAAGGCGTCTGATGACATATTTTTGCAGTGTAGCCTTGCTCAAATAAAAGTGCCAATATCATTCTGTGAAATACTTCACTGCAGGACAAATACTAGCTTAAAGTAGAAAAGTAAAAGTGCTTTAAGCTCTGTCAGCATCACATTGTTTGACTGCTACCTCATAATTATTGATGTAGGAGCATTTTTTTTGTGTGCATTTTAATATAGTTTCACAGCAGTAGAACTAGTTTTACTCATTAAATGTAGATTAGTGTGGTTTAACTTACCGCACAAAAACTGTTTTGTGTTTTATAAGCGCTTTATAAGCTTTTAAATCGCAATCTTTTGCGAGTATAATAAATATAAGTGCAGTGTAGTGAAAAGGATGGTATTTTCAGCTGAAATAGTGGAGTGTAAGTACACCGTGGCAGTGTAGAGTGTCCAAAAACCAGAAACACTTGAATCATGAAATGTTATTGAAATACAGCAGTGCTGCGGTAAATACCTGCTAGCTTTAGATGTTAAGGTAATGCAGAGAGTGCTTATGGGTTTGGTGACTCCTGTTGTGTAAAAGGATGTAAAATACAGCACTGTGCTGAAGCTGGAGCTGCAGCTAACAGTTACCCCCAATTATTGGGTCATATTTAGAAAATAGTTTGAAATTCCTATTCCTATGTGCTGTAGTGTCTGAAAGTTGTTTTATTTGTCGTCCTTTTGGGGTTGTGGTGTTGCTGCCTAATATATATAAAGTGATGTGCAAGAGTCTTCTTTATATTTTGTTTTCAAGGAGCCAGACTTTCTTGTAATTTTTTTTAAAGTGATCTTGAGCAATAATTCTCCAGGCTTTCTGAAGGTCTTTCAAAGGTTTTCTTATCACATTGGCTCCTTTTTCACTCATTTTCAGTCCAGTCCTTGTAGCTGACCATTTCCAGGGGAATGTTTTTTTTTTGTTGAACCATTTAACACTGACCTATGAATCATTCAAGCATTAAAAACGATACCTAACTCAAGGGATGATCCAGTGCTGTGTTTAAGAGACAATTTAACAAACACCCAATTTTAAAATGTGTCTTTAGGCACTTTGTTACTAGCAGCCTGTCACAAAACTAATAATTTACTCCCATTTCTTTAGTTGAATACATCTAAAAATGCCAAAGATAATGCAATTTAACATGCACAAAATAGTATTTTTGCACCAACAAGTTGATTCCCAAAGACATGGAATATTTCTGCATGGCGTGCAGTGTGTCTTTTGTAGGGAACTGGACTATACTATCAGATTCTGATCCATGATGCAGTACCATCTGGAAAGTGTCTGATTGACAACAGTTGAATTTTTCTGCATGACAATGATCTCAAACACACTGCCGATGCAGTAAAATCATACCTGAAAAAAGAAAGACCCACAGTGGAACACTATTAGTCATGGATTGGCCTTCCCAGAGCCCGGACCTCAACATTACTGAAGCAGTGTGGGATCATGTTGACAGAGAACAAAAGGCAGAAACATCCAAAGAAGAGCTTTGAATGTCCTTCAAGAAGCCTGGAGAACTATTCCTGAAGAGTGCTTAAAGAAATGAGAAGAAAGCTGCCTCAGAGAGTTCAGACTGTATTGAAAAATAAAGGTGGTCGCACCAAATATTGACTTTCAAACTCTTTAAGCAAACTCTATTTTTTCCCTGTATTTCCATGTAGGTTTGCACATGTTTCAATAAATCGCTGCACCTTTTTCCCATTTTCCTAACAAAATATAAAGAAATGAGGGCTGTCTGAAGAACTTTGCACAATACTGTAATTGTGAAATTGATTGAATATTTTCATGATTATTACTTTTTTTCTTAATCATTCATGTGGCATGTAAGATGTTATTAATATGTTAATAAATATCAAAAGAAGAAGAAGAAAGTCCATCATGTTTAGGTGACATCTTTATAAAGTGGCATATACTTCTGTGAAGTTTCAGGAGTTTTGCATGTTTCTGTGCGTGGACATCCTCTCCCTGTGCACAACCCACCTTAGTTTGAATATTTTACACGCTCAAAGCTCAAAGACACATTATGCAAACCAACATCGCACTACCAAAGCCTCATATTTTTAGTGCTGAATCAATATTTCAGGCAGATCTTTTTTGTTTTTTTCTCTAAAGTGTTAAGCAGTAAATTCTTACTCTGATTTGAAAATAATACAAAAAAAAAAATAGGTTCTGCCCAGTCATATTTACCGCTCTTTGGAATACCTTTCCTGGGGATTTGAAACAGCGGATCTCTGAAGGAATCATCTCAGCTGCTCAAAGCAAATTTTGAAATAAATTAGTTTGAGATTAATGCGTGAAGTGAGGAGTGAAATGCTTATCTCTGTTTGATTTGCAATGTTTGGATTTGCCTTTGTTTACCTTTTGATTACCAGTCCAGTCTTCAAATATGATCATGCAGGAAACAATATAAAAATAAGGCAACACTGAACACAGTACTTTATACCTGTTTTTCTTTTTTAACCATAATTGTGCATTACAGACTTATTCCCGTCTATCTTTTTTTGGCAGCAGCCAGATATATTCAGGAGAAAGATTATCTAAAAGCTCCACCCTGCACTCACACTGAACATTCACCCTAGAAAGTTAGAAGAAAAAAAAAAAAAAAAGCTTCAGTACTTTCCTTTGAGAAAAACCTTAACAAATCCTAACTGAATTAACTTTGTAGAAGATCATTAAAGCTGAGATCGCCCCTTCAAGTTAGGATCTGTAGTCGAAAAGACTTCAAAAGAAGTGCTGTGCTGTGCGTCTTCCTGCATTGTAGGCATGTACCGCTGTCACGTGTGTGAACTTTTATATTTAGTTTGGATTGGATGGTGTTTTAGCGCTCCCTTACATCCACAGCATCAGGTTTCATGCTTCATGCTCCAAAAGTGCTGAAGACTCTCGCAGCTCACTGGGTGTCCTCAACCCCTTGAGGGCGGAGAGGACGCTGGCACCAAACTCAGAGAACTGCTTCCACGTGAGGCCTTGGTTTCACCGTCAGCAGCTCGTTGTGGCAAATAATCTCTTAAATGGGAAGAAGAACTGCGTCGCCGTATTTCAGACACGCACAGAGACGCACACGTGTGCATACTGGGCCGGGGAATGCAGAGCAGGTGGCAGAGTCTGTATGGCGTCCTCGCCAGCATATTTTGTCATTGCACCTTCTGTTTCTTTACAAGGCCAGGGGAGGAGGGAAGAGGGGGGGGGGGGGGGGGGGGGGGGGGGGGTGACCTGTTTTAAACTCTGTGCTGGAACCGGGGTGGTCAGCCGGGCATTGAATTTCAAACAAAACGCCTGGGGGTGGCATGGGGTGGGGGAAGCTCCATGGAGGAGGAGGCAGAGGTGTCTGAAGCTGTTTGAAATTCAGCAGCAGAAGTGAAGTCTAGATGATTTGCCCCTGCTCTCCGGGCTTGATTTCCCAGTTGACTTTAAAATTAGCACTTTAGCAGTGACAAGATGATCATTTATTGGTATGCGGCGGCAGCAGCTCCTTTGAGGAGAGGCATTTTGTCGCTGATGGTGTAGGCCATAAACAGTGAGTAGATCGTCATCAAGAGGACTGCTCTCTGAAATGACAGTCTGCTCTGGCTATTAGATTCACTGTTAATAGAAACAGTACCTATCATTACTAAAGAATCTAATCATCAGCCTGCAGCCCTTCAGTTCAGCTGAGCAGGGGCTGAAAAAAACAGCTCGTTTATGTTAAGTTTACATCAATTTAGCCGACACTTTTTGTACAAAGGAGCTGACTGATATGACAGTATAATAGCAGATCTGTCGCATTTTATCATAGTGTTTATACTTTTGTGTCTGTTGAGCCTCATAAAAACACAACTTTCTTTCTCTTCTTGTCAAATCGCGTATGTTTAAATCACATTATGTTATTTGAATACTTTCAGTGTGCTCTGGTTGTCCAGTATAGATTTAGATAGAGAGCAAAAATAATACATTTTATGAAATAGAAATGTTCTCTCTCGACTATATTGGCTTTCTGTGGGTAATGTTGCAAATCACTGACCGCAACTGCTTTATGGCGTTATTGGATTTTCGAGTGATTTTTGTGTCAATGAAGTGATGAAGTGCATTTCTTTGTCAATTATTTAATTTGAAGCGTCCGTCTATAAACTATCCGAAAACAGTCCCTCAACAGAAATGCAATTACATCGATTATAATCACATTATAGAAGCAGGCGAGTTGATTGCTTTTTGCTGAGGAGCCAAAGTTGCTCATTTTTGGTGTGTTCAGTTCAAGTCCATAAGAGTGACAGACAGCTGTGCGTCTCTCTGGAAAAGATAACTGCAAATAGTATATTTTGTGTAATATGAATAGTTACGTCTATTTAATTAGATAATTAGTCAAGAATGAATGAGTTTGTGCAGAAAACAATCGATGTAGCTTTTGCTCCATGTTTGTGCTCATATCAACTTTAAAGTGGCGATATGTCAATTTGCAGTGTTTTGTGTGTTGTTACAGAGCACAAGTCAGCTTCTGTGTATGCATGGATTAAAGTGGTCCTTGTTCTTAAGTCTCTTCCTGTTAAAAAGGGAGTTCTTCCTTTCTGCTTTTGCCAATACATTTCACTGTGCATTGTACTGTGTATAACTGTGCATGTGACAAATAAACACTATCTTAAATCTTAAAATCTTAAAAGTGCTTGCTCATAAGGCATCATTTGATCATTGGGGCTCTTTCTCTAACACTGTAGGTTATTTGCCTTATAATATATAGAGCCTTGAGGCAACTATTGTTGTGAATTCGGGCTATATAAAAAAAAAAAAAACTGAATTCAACATGAATGATTCTCATTAACTGACTTTCCTTCATCTGCACCCATATTTGTGGATACGTGCAAAGACCTGCAGAGAAATAATTTAGTCCTTATGAATGTCCTGTAGTTACATGATGCACATTACATGCAGAGCAGAATATCTCTTATCCATGTGCAGCTACAGCAACAGCAGAAAAGAGTTGAGAGTCCAAGTAGACAGCTATTCAGATAATTATAAATATATATGTGTGGGTTCAGTATGACATTACACTGCGTTGACTTTCTCTTCTCAGTATATTCCTACCAACTATTCACCAGTAATACACATTTTCAAAAGTATGTTTCTTTATGTAAAAGCCATATTTCCAGTGTTTCCCCATATTTTCTTACAATATATGTTCCAAACTATTAATGGATGACTCATTAATGCAAATTATTTTTACAGCCTCACACCAGGAATTTCAAGATATAGTGGTAGCCCTTTAGTTAAGGTCTTTTATCTCTCTGTAGGCCATAGCTGACCTCATTGTCTGTGCGTGCCATAATGCTGATAGCATGTGAGCATTTTTGCATGAGCAACAATCAACTTGAGCCATTTTACTCTGCAGCTGTATTGATATTCTGAAGTTACAGGTCAAAAGGGCACCTAAGGTTTGTTGAACAACTGCAAACAAACAATTCAGAACAATGCAGCTCAGTCAAAGCACAGGCTGGCTATTAGTCATGATGAAAGACCTTTGTCCAGTCATTGAATGCGCACCCTGCCAAGGGGGCAAAGTGTAAATGTTGTTAACGCTGCCATTAACCTGCAGAGGCTTTTCTGAATTTACAGGCAGCCCCGGTTTCTGTATTGTTGTTAATCATTTCTGTTTCACTTCTGCATCAGTGACTAATAGCTGAGAGGGAGCCGCAGAGAGCTGAGGGTATTTCTCTCATTAGTTTTAAAGGTTTCAGGCTGCACAGAGACATTTTGTACAGGCTGCTCCCCCTCAAGTCAGAGGGGCTTGGCAGCAGGATGGCGAACAGCCTCCTCTTGGAAGAAAGGAGGTTAGGATGATGAGTTGGCCCTCACTGGAGTCAGCTCATCAGCAGCCGTTCCACACCCCGCTCTCTTTCTGATGCCAGCAAGACATACCCAGCTGAGACACACGCCGCTTCAGCTGCCTCATACAACACGCTCTTTTATCCGCAGCCTTCATTTGAAATGCTAAGAGAGGCGCAACAGGAGGAAGCGTCTCGCCTCGGATCAAAGAGCTTCTTTGATTTGTCCTCTTTCCTTTTCTCTCTTCCTCTGTGTGTGTGTGTGTGTGTGTGTGTGTGTGTGTGTGTGTGTGTGTGTGTGTGTGTGTGTGTGTGTGTGTGTGTGTGTGTGGGTGGATGGGTGTGCGAGCACAGGCATAGAGCAGGTGATCGCCATCCTGTACTCCAGATAAATTTGTGTCTTCGGTCTCCCGTCTCCTCCTCCTTACTCTAATTGCACTCCTTTCTTGTTCCGACATTGATCCCCTTCTTCCTCCTCCTCCTCCCCCTCCCCCTCCTCCTCCCCTTCACCATGATGCTAAAACACAACTTTTTGTAACCTGTAAATCGCAGAGGTGCAGCAATAAAGGCCTGTTTTGCGCTTTCATTCTGTTCACTGTGCTCTCTGTTTAACGTCTGTGTCTCTCAACCTCCACCCTTTAGATAACAGGAGCTATCCTGCTGGCGGTGGGAGTATGGGGGAAGCTGATGCTGGGCCCGTACATCTCTCTGATAGCCGACAACTCCACCAACGCCCCGTATGTCCTCATTGGCACCGGGACCGTCATCATTGTTTTTGGCCTGTTTGGATGCTTCGCCACCTGCAGAGGAAGCCCATGGATGCTAAAGCTGGTGAGAGGCTGTTGGAGGAAGGGTGGGGGTGTTATGTTGCAGTGAATGGTGTAGATGCTGATTAATTAGCTTCAGGTCACATTATACAGGGAATAATGGTTGACCGCTATCCCACAGAGGAGTTGCTGCAGGGCACTTTGTTCCATTAATGACAATCAAGTCATCGTGTTGGAGTGTGTCTGTGTGCGTGTGTGTGGGTGGGGGGGTGCAGCACCATAAAACCATAGGCAAATGATATTCATCTAAGGCAGAGGGTTTGCACGCTAACTATGCAAATCTCGCTCTTTTTTCCCCTCCCTCTCTGCAGTATGCCATGTTTCTGTCACTTGTCTTCCTCGCTGAGTTAGTGGCCGGCATCTCTGGATTTGTGTTTCGCCACGAGGTCAGTATGCAAATCACATGTAACAATTTCTTTTTAACACTGAAGCTTAGTAAACTGCCTTATTCTGTTAACACTTGTGTTTATGTCTCTTCTGTGCCTCAGATAAAGGGAACCTTCCGCAGAACATACTCTGATGCGGTGAAGTATTATAATGCTGAGGATGAGGCGAGCCGTGCTGTCGATGAATTGCAGCGCAAGGTAAGTCCCCTTCATCAAGATTAACTAAATGAGGCACCGTCAGTTTAAAATGGTAGTTTTCTCCACCGCCAGCACTACCACCGATGGTGTCTACAGATGCTTGTGATGGTGGAGCAAGGATTAAGGATGATTCTGGAGTTCTTGGGGTAGGGCAGAACTACTCGTGAGACCCACAGGCAGTGGAGCTAAACAGGGTGGAGGAGGCTTGCATCGATTTGACACTGCAATGACAGCTGAGAGCAGCAGGGGAAAGAACAGCTTTAAAAAAAAATCTGACAGCTGCAAAATGATTGGCTCGCACATAGGGACCATGGCAAAATCAGATTGATTTAACTGTGGAAAGAACACCCTCTGTCAGCTGATGTGATGAGTTTGGAGCAGGAAAAGAGAGAGGGGGAGAAAGAGTGAGAGGATATTAAAAAGAAATGTAAGCATAAGAAAAAAAATCAAAACACGCCACTGAATGCTGAAGGTTTACAGATATCAGTGTGCTATATTTTCTTATTGTCAACAAAACCAATGAAAACACTTAAACCACCAATGGATGAATCAACTTTTAAGGACTCTTTGTGCACCGGAAGTCTCATCATAGCATAATCTGATCAACTACTCAAAGGGCTTTACAGTACAACCCACATTTGCCAAGACTGAAGGAGGATCAAACAACCACCACCACTGCAGTTAGTGAACGACCCACTCTGCCTACAGAACCACGGAGTTTATTCTATAGAAATACATTTGCCCTAGACCAATGAAAATTTCTAGCAAGCCCCCACCCCTCTTTCAATGGTTAACAGTAACAAAGGATCTAAGCTGACTTTTAGCAAAATAGCCATCAGCACAATAGCATCTTTAAGCTGTCATTTATTTTCCTGAAATAAATTCTGTTTCACCTGCCTGTTCACAGCCTCCTTATGCCCCCTCAATGGGGTCGGCCCCGCAGTTAAAGAACCATTTCCTTAGGCTATTAAAAATGGGCTTTGCTGCCATGCACTGCTCAAGTGTGTCAGTCTGATGCAGGAACAAATGCCGAATTCACTCCTCTTTAATCTACATTTGCAAAAACCTGCGCGACCCAGCTGTTGTGGGAAGTTGTTGAGCTTTTCAAAAATGAAAGTTTATTTTTGACACAGCAGGAATGAGTCTTTATTGACAGATTGAGCAGTGAATTCTGATCTTTCCCTCTTTCGATCTCTCTTCAGCTGCGTTGCTGTGGAGTTTATAACTACACCAGTTGGTTTGAGAGCGTGTATTATCCGTCCAATGGCATTCCTGCCAGCTGCTGCTTCAACTCCACTGACTGCAACCAACAAGACCTTCGCAATGCGACTGTAGCCCCGAGCAAGGTGTACCACCAGGTCAGTCATGTTCTGTTTTCCTCCTTCTCATCTGTCTGCTACCAGATACTCAATAAATCTCGCCAGTTGGAAGGTAGCTGTATTTACATCAGACGCCCTCACGTGCCTTTTTAAAATCCCTGCCTTCTCCATATACTAACACCTGCTTCAGATACGCTCCCACATACCCTTCTTGCCCCTGATTTGCTCATATAACATGT